>NW_015379266.1:183870-246594 GCF_001522545.3 Parus major | reverse complement strand
TCTCACCCAGGGCTCTGCTGGCAGCAGAGGGCCCCAGAGAGTTTCTGCAGCTTCCAGCGCAGCCTGAGGTACCTGAGGGCTTCCCGGCCACTCAGGTTTTCACCCATTCCTGCACTTACCTTCTGTAGGATGCACTGGGTGGATATTCCAGCAGCTGTAGCTGGAGAAATGCTGCTTATTCAAGGATGTGGAGTTTGCTGCTTAATGGCTTGGTAATAATTCCTGACGGTTATAATGTCATAGTAAAAAAATAATTCTCATCACATAAGTGCTCAGTGAAAAATTTCTTTGTACAAATACAGAAACATAAAATGTTTCTGGTTACTTAAGAAAGGAAGATTCTGTATTCAGCTCCTCAGCTTTCCCATCTGCCTGACATGTAACGTGATCTGAGTTTACCTGAATCTGGTACCTTGAAAAAAGGGGCATGTCAATAAAATCATCTAAGGAAAACCTTTTTGTCTTAAGTATTTAAGGCAGAACTACTGTGCTGGGCTTTTCTCTTGCAAAAGCCAGGTGTCATGGAGTTCTCTCTCTCCTCCCCCACCCCCGCTGGATTTTGGAACTTGTTAAGATATTTTGGGAGTGTGAAATGGCATAGGAAGATCTATGCATACATCAGCTCCAGGGGCTGATGTATGCATGTTCTGTTAGAGCATTCATTTAACCTTTGCAAAAGAAATGGCCTCGGGGAGGAAAAAACCCCATATTTACACTTCCATCTGTTTTGGAAGATTAAAATATTCTTTATGCTCTGGGAGACTTCCAAGAGAGCAAGAATACCAAAGGAATCCATCTCGTTACCCTTTATTAGAACGTAACGTGGTAAAGGAAGGTGGAGACACTGGAGGTGGGGTTTGAGGTATAATTTTTAACTCCTTTTTTCACCCACAGGCACTTCTCAGCTGTCTGTGCTGTGAGTCATTATCTCTAGCAGCTCCTTGGTAAAGCCTTGCTGCGTTTCTTGTAGAGTCAGAAGTGGTGTGAGCTTTTCCTTGTGAAATAAAACACTAGAAGGGAAATGGGAGGTCTGTAAAATGACTCTGGGATTTGCTATGGAGGAGTGAGATTTTGGGATGCTTAGGCACAACGGACTGCAAGTTTGGCTTTGTGGTGAAGGGTAAGGTAAGGTTTTGTTTTCTTTTCAGAAGCTGATGTTCCTTTATCCTTGTGTGATTGGACACTTTGTGCTTTGCTTTAGTCACAGGACACGAGACTTGGATGACTGTGAGGTCAAAATCTTCCTTCTCTTGGAGAAAAACTCTTAATGGATGTTACTCAGTTCAGGGAGAAAGATGAAACTCAGAAGTGCTAAAATAAAACCAGGGAGCAAACACAGCCAGCGTGCTCTGGAGCATTGCTAACAGTTAATTGCTGTGTATTCTTATTGTGCTTCTCCCTTCTTACTGTGCAGGAATGGGGAAGTCACTGGGGGAATTGGGATAAAATGATAGTGACTGTAAGAGGTTCTGCCTTAGAACATTGTTTTTACTGCTCTCCATCAAACTTGGTCAGAAGTATCTCATTATAATCTAATCTTCTTTAATGATGCATATTTTGAGGGTTTGTTTCCCTCATCTCTTTGAATCTAAAAGTGACTAAGCAAAACATTGGAATTTTAAAACGATCTCAGAATCTAAAAGTGACTAAGCAAAACATTGGAATTTTAAAACTTTTTAAGCTCCCCTAAGTGCATGCACAGACTGAGTTTCTCTAAGTGTGTTTAAATGATTCTGAAAAACATTTTCAGGTGCATGGAATTTCCTCTTGCCGAGCTTAACCTGCTTTTCAGCCCTGATGTTAGCTGCTATCCCAGGGGCTCCTGTAGTTTTGTGGAGACTCCTTGAGAGGAGTGTTTGTGCAGATGGTGTATGTTGGTGATGTGAATTTGGAAGTGGTGAAGGTGTGTTGTCTGTAAAAGCACATTTCCTGCTGCAGCCTGCAGGTGTAGCAGTGTCCATGGGGAGCATCCCCGAGCCAGGCAGAGCCAGAGCCCTTGGCCATCCCAGGCCCGTGGGCAGGAGGTGACCTGAGCTCTTCTGCTCTTCTGGACACAAATCTGAAGGTGATCATTTTGGGGACTGTTGAAACGTTCAGCCTCCCTGGCTCGGGAGTACAGGGAGACATGTGCTGAAGGGTTTAATGAGGAGGTTGTTGTGTGTCTGCCTGCACCGAGGAGAGTGCAGGAGCTTGGATGGAGTGAGGGGATGGATGAAGATCAACCCACAGCCAAACACTGCTCCCCTCAAGACCAGGGAAAGGATCAGACTGGGACGTGGCTTTGAGGAAGAGGCTTCTCTGCCTTCATGTTGGAGCGTGCCAGCACTTCTGTAGCCAGAATTCCAGGAGCTGTTCTCTCACATGTGTCAGGCAGAAAAGGGGCAGCACAAAGGGAATGGTTCTGTGTTTCTTACAGAAGCAAAATTACCTTGTGCAAGACTGTTCCAAAGGAAAGCAGTCGGGCTATTTTGAAATGCAGAGTTTGCCTGCATGTGACAAGCCTGGCATTCACGCACTTGCATAACAAGTGTTACTAAATTTTATATGTGGGGAGGCGGTTTCAGCTTTTAAAATAAAAATAGAGCCATGTAGGCCTTAGTAGTTCCATTGTTCTTTCACATGTGCCTGTGCTCTCCACCCCCTTCTTTTGGAGCTTAAAATAAGTAAATAATACATCATGTCACAGGCAGAAGCTAGTTTTGAGACTTGCTTTCAAAACTGTTTCAAAAGTATAGAGCAAATGGGATTCCAGGGACAAATGGGACACTGTTCATGGGCCCCAATTTCACACTGCTCCAAAGTAATGAGATTTTTAAAGGAGGCTGATCTTCCTTGAGATTTTTCACTGGAGTTTTTGAGTCATCAGTGCTTTTGTTGTCCTCCAGAAAAGGAGCTGGAAGCTTGCCTTCTCATGCTGAGATTCAAATGAAAGATGAAAATTACATAAAATCTACAGTTGCTTCAGCTTTAAGAAAATGCCAAATACTGCAAGTTGGCAAAACCATGGCAAATAGCTAATTCTGGATGTCTGAGGGATTCCAGAGGTCGGGAAAAGGATTTCTTAAGACTTCAGACTGTTTTGATGGCTGTTGTTCTGCCCAGCTCTATGTGTACTAAGTTGTGATTATGATTAATGTAACTTCCATTGTTAGCATTGTTTTCTTAGGATTCCCTTTTAATCTCCAGAGAACTCTTATCAGCTTCAAGGTTCTCCTGACCTTGGCAGGTGCTGATGTTTGGAGAGATGAGATTTAGTGCTTTTAATCATTTTTGATCTTGGTAGCAAGGAGCATTTAGGTGCTCACAAATCAGCTCCCCTTCATCTGCAGTCACTGGTGTGATGGTGACTGAGCTCATTTCTCTTTTAAGCATGACTTGGTCCTTTGAAATGCTCTTTGTTGCCCTAGGTGTAGGTTTATTATGCCCTGCAGCTGCAGTCTGGTCACCTGTTGGGGACAGTGGCCTTGCTGCACTGGGAGGCTGTCTGTCTGTCAGTCTGTCTGTCTGTCTGTCAGTCTGTCTGTCTGTCTGTCAGTCTGTCTGTCGTGTCCCTGTGCATGCAATGCTGTTTGAGTCTTGGGCTGGCCAT
Organism: Parus major; assembly: GCF_001522545.3. NCBI lineage: Eukaryota > Metazoa > Chordata > Aves > Passeriformes > Paridae > Parus > Parus major. The sequence goes on along the minus strand of NW_015379266.1, from coordinate 243,005 downwards.
CTGTAGTGTCCCCAGGCTTTATCCATCTCCTTTCTCCATTTTTATTGCAGTGATTCCACCAGAACACCTCTAGATTCCTCTTGGATGTTTCCTGTGTTAGCAGCTTCCTAGCAGTCCATGGCTATCCATTTGTTGTGCTGCAGCTTTCATTGAGATGGCGTTTTAGCACTGGTACTAAGTGTCAAAATTGATGTAGAGCAAGTTTTCTACTTGTAGCTTTCTGTTTTGTGACATTTCCACATTGAATCCTTTATCCTCTTCCCCAGGCAAACCCAGAACTTCTCCTGAGTGGCCTCTGCAGAGAGTTTTCCTTGCAAGTTCTGTATGTCAGATCCATGAAGTTATCCCTGGGACTGGAAGGGCTTCATCCCTGTTCATCCTGTGGCACACTCCTAAGCTTCTCCAGCCCTTTTCAACCCTGCTGCAAATCAGCACTCCAGGGCTGAGACTGGTGTTCACAAGGAGCTGTGGGATGAGCTGATTTATTTTCCACTTGTTTTTAGAGCACAGTGTGAAGGTATTACTGCACTGCTTGGAATGATGCTTTCCAGGAGTGCTGAAGGGGATCCACAGCACTTCCTTGAGGAATGAGTGAGTCTGCCTGAGGAAAAATTAACAAAGCACTATTTCATTTTAATCCCATCTCCCTTCTTTTTAATCAGTCTGTTTCGGGGTGAGAATATCTGGCAGGTGCAGCTCCAGGCTGATCTGAGTCTGCTTTCTGTGCTCAAAAGTTAGAATCATAGAACCATGGGATATGTTGAGTTGGAATGGACCCGTCGGGATCATCGAGTCCCAGCCCCTGGCCCTGCAAGGAGCATCCCAAAAATCTCACCACATGCCTGAGAGCATTGTCCAAACTCACCCCATTGATTTCTAGGGCTTTTCTTGTGTTCTCAGCAGGTGTCTCATTTATTATTGTCTCCTGTCACCTGAACCATCGGGATTTCCTTCCTCTAACAGCTCTGCAGACATTAGACAGGAATCTGCTATTTTACTGCTTATCTTTGCATCTATTTCATTCCAATTTGTGGATTGGTTCTCCAGTGACTTTTAACAGACCAGGTGCAGTATTTCATTCTTTTGCAAGTTTTCCTCAATTTTACTGATTTTCATGTTTTTGTTTAATAGACCTTCCGTGTTGGTACTGATTTTCCCTTGCAAAGATGCCACTATAATCTGGAATACTTGCTATTAGCTGGGTTTTCAGGGTGCAATTAAGCACTGTAAAGTTCCCTCAGTGTTTCTACTGCTGCTTTGACATGTAGTGTCTGTTCTCTGGGATCCCAGTTATTTTGTTTTGCTGCTGTAGTTGTGTTCTTAACTGGGGCTCTGCCTTCTCCCATTCTTTGCCATTCTCTGATTCCTTCACCAGTTTGTTCCATTACAATGTTTGCTTCCCAGGAGGTCTCAGCTGGTGTGTGTTATTTTCCTCTGTAGCTTGTTTCATTCTCCCAGTGTCTCTATGGATGTGCCAGTTGTGTTCCCTGCAGAGCAGACAGCAGAGCATGGATTTCACCTGGAGCTGCTCACTTAGTGACACTTACAAATTCAACTGCTTATTTGGTTGTTGGAATCTGAGCCTGATTCTAGGTACTAGGGTTTTTAAAAGCTTTACAATGCTATTTATTTACTGACTTCCAAATGTAAGAATTTTAGTATTAATCAGGTGCATTGTAGTCTCTAAGAGCTCGTGTTACTCAGTGTGAGGAATTGTCTCTGTGTTCCCCCTGGGCTGCTCGTGTTACTCAGTGTGAGGAATTGTCTCTGTGTTCCCCCTGGCCTGCTGGGCTGGGAAGGGAGCTCTCAATTCCTCGTGGCTCGTTGCCTTCAGCTGGAGCCCCTTCTGTGCTGTGTTCCTGTGTGAGCTGGTGCAGAGCTGCTCTCCAGGGCTGTGGGACACAGCTCTGCTCGGGGCACTGCCAGCTTCCCTTGGTCTCCAGTCTCTGTCCACACGGGTTTGTTTTAAATAAACAAAGCCATGGAAGTAAACAGTCTCAAATATCCAATCCTTTGGGTAAACTCCAGCTTCACTTCCAGGACCGAGAGCTTGGCTGCCCAGCTCGCTCTGACTCTGTCCCTCTTTTAGAGCAGGTAGAGATGTCAGTAATCCCTTCAGGAAAAGCAAAATTTCCTTGTGGAAATTTGTAATAAACTTAATTATTCTCTAGTTTTTTTTAAATAGAAATAGGTTGAAAAAATAATCTGTGACACTTTCACAGTTTTCATTTTCTGTAGGCAGAAGATAGATCCAGGGTATTTTAGCACTTAAAAACAGTAGCATTTCTAAGGGTTCCTGAAATCAACATTGCCCAATTTGGATTGATAACCCAGCTCTGGGAAGATACCTGTAAATATCAGCACGATTCATCAAACAATTCAAAGCAGCATCAGCATTTCTTTATAATCCTAATGATGCTTTGCTTTCTTCTAAACGTTGGTGCTTAATGCTGAACTTAATTGCAATTTAAGTAGAAGCATTTATGTGTGCCTACTGATGGGAATAATCAATCCAATAAGATGTCTTTTTTATTCTTGTCTCCACCTTTGTGCCATTTTATATTTATACGTGGAGCATCCAGCATAATGAACACGCAAGGGCTGATTGTTCTGTAGTGATGCTGTAAGGAAATAGTTCCTTAAATTCAAAAAGTATTAGCATTTGAATGACTTGGTTGGAAAATCTGAGTGTCTGGTGGTATTGTGAGTGTCTCTTGTTGATGCTTTCAAGAAAGCTCGGATCATCATGTAGCTGAGTGTGCTGCAGCCTTGAGAAGGAAGCAGCAGAGCAGGTCAGGGTCCTGGTTTCACTCAGGCACCCTTTTCCTCCCTTAAGCAGAGGCTCTGCTCCAGTTCCACTCACATTGTACCTGTGTGTAGTTCACCTGTTCCTGCAGGATGCTCCTTGTCCCAGTTTGGAGCACAGAACCTGGAATGGTTTGTGTTGGAAGGGCCTTAAAGAGGCTCCAGTTCCAGCGTCTGCCGTGGGCAGGAGCAGCTCCCACTAGAGCAGGTTGTTCTCTGCCCTGTCTGAATCACTGCTGATACTGTGCAGCTTGGATTTATGGTCCAAAACAATTATAACCACTGCTTCAGATGCTTCCTGTTGCACCCCTGTCAGGCTCCAGGGCTTGCTTGCAGGCAGTCTCTGGTTTTAATGGAGTGCCAGGGGCGTGCTGTGGGCAGGAGCTGGGTGGGAGCAGGGCCAGAGCTGCAGGGAATGAATGAGCTCTGCTGTTCTGGGCAGGGTTTAACTGAGCACATGCAAACACTCATTTTCACTGTGTCAGCTGCTCAGTAGAGTTTGGAGCTTTCACTGGGGCCAATTCCACTAGAAGTGTTTGGAGGTGCTGTTTTGCCCAGTTGAGTGCTAAATTCCTTCTGCAGTGCTCTTGGCTGCACAGCTGGAGGCCACTGAACCTGCTGTCTTCTTTTGCAGTGACCCATATGTGAAACTTTCCCTGTATGTAGCAGATGAGAACAGAGAACTCGCCCTTGTGCAGACAAAAACTATCAAAAAGGTACGTACATACTCTTTAATTCCATGGCTTTGGAAGGATTAAGAACACAGTTGTATAACATAATGCAGCAGTAATTAAAACTGTTCTGTACATATGTAGCAGCTGTATAATGTGGTTTTCTCCAAAACAAAATCAGAGAACAAGTCCTGCTGGCCTGGAGACAACACCTGTCTTGTTGATATTGTTCCCTAAAGCTTGGCTTATCAAATCCCACTGCACCATTCACAGGTTCTTTTTTCAAAGTCATATCTCGTTGAGAGACATGGCTGAAATAAAGGACTGAGAAATTCTGCTTCAATTATAATTTATCTGACTTTTAACAAGAATGGTCACTGTGTTCAAAATTTTAATTTCTGAAATATTTTCCTAATATGGGAATTAAAAATAACCAGATGACAGAAGATATGCTGTAAGAGAAGCCTGGGATTTCTTATGTTTTTAATTAGAACCAAAATTGGGTTTTATTTCATTTCTCAATTTCAGCTCATAAAAACAAAATTCCACCAATGGATATTTGTCACTATCAGGACCCTAAGATTTTGTAAGGATATTTATTTTTTTATTTTGCTGGTATTGGTGGCAGAGAGGAAAATAGTCATAAGCTGTATGAAAAGTAAGGGAAAATAACGAGTTGTCATTTTTTATGGAGGTGTTTAGAATCAACAGGGCTTCAGTTGAAATCATTGCTGCAAAACAGAATAGTGAGGAGAACTTTGTTATTGAAAACACCAACTGGAATGATGCACTTCTAAAATCAGGACATTGGGTGTCATAAGAACACCGGTGTGGAATCCTGGAGGTGTGGAGGATCCAAGCAGAACTTGTCCCAGAACCAGGACATGTTTGATGTGGAAAAAGAATTTTCCAAGACTTTCTGATTAGCCTTTGGTGCTTGTTTCATTCCCAGGACTGCATCTGCCTTTCTCACTGTTTTTTCTCACTGTCAATCAAAGCCCAGACATTCTCAGACATTTCTGGAAGAGTGGTATTAGCTCATGTGTTGGAAAGTTCTAGTTGGTAATTTCTGCTTTGAATTGTTAAATTTCATCTCAGGGCAGAGTTCTCCCTGTGCAAGTTGCAGTCTTCTCTCTATTTTGTAAATAGCAAACATCATTATCATATCTCAATTTTGAGCTCAAATCATTAATAGAAAAATCCCAAATAGAGTTGATCTGAGGAATGACTGACTGGCATTTACCTCCTGCAGCTCTGTGGGAACCCTTGAGAAATTTCTCATTTTTCTCCTCGTTTCTGTGTTCCTCAGTTGAATGAGGAACTTTGTGCAGCACTGCCTTGCAGGAGTGCTTTTGGGAAAGCAGAAGGAGCTGCAGTGTCCCCTTTTTGTTCTCCTTTTCCATGAGCTGGCTCAGATCACAGCTGGACTGTGCCTGTTTGTGCTTCATTGCAGCCAAAGGGGTTAAATGCACATTGTTTTCTCACTCTGAGAAAATAAAGTTACCAGAAAATGTCAGCTTCATGTGGCATGCCTACCTGGCTTGAGTTCCTGAGGCTTTTTGTTTCCATTTATCTCCCTCCATAGTTAATCCAGCTGTAAGGTGTGATTAATGCTTTGTACTTTGTTTGGGAGCTGTGTTTGGAATGCCCTGCTGAAAAGGTTCTCTCTGAAGCAGGGAAAGCTGGATTTGCTGTTTGCTGCCTTCCAATCCTGTAACATGCTCAGTGTGTTCTTTAAATTCCTGCTGGAATTCAAAAGTTCAGGTGAAGATTATCCAGTTTCTTCAGTTTCTTCACCTTGACTGTGCTGAGCTCCAAAGACTTCTGCCTTTCCCTTATGGAATATTAAAAACAGTTTTCCATCTCTGAGCATGTCTGGTCTCCCCATTGAGCTCCAGCACCATTTCTCTCCATGTCCTCCTTTGCTGGAGGGTTTGAGCACCCAGGGAAGCTCTAGCTCAGCTTCACTCCTGGCAGTTCTCCATGTGTGGAGCACTTGCCCTCCTTGGGATGTAGCTCTCCTTCAGGTTGAGTTTTTGTGTTTTTTCCCTGCTCATGTGTGGAGCTATTGCTGCAATTCCTTCTCCTTTGCTGGCACTCCAATGTTTCCTTTAGAACTCAGCCCAGGAAGAGTGGGAACTGTAAAGGTGGAAGAAATTTCTGTGAGTTACCAGGCATTTATCAAAGACTCTGCTGCTTCATCCCTCACATTTCCCTGAACTCTGTGGTTAAGCAGCATTTGGAATTACTGGATTATCAATGGGCAGTGGTGCCCTCCAAACCATTGTTAAGGCAGTGCTGAGTTTGGTGAAATGTGTGTACCCTCTCTTGCCAGCAGCAGTAGCATTTGATGAACCCAAGTGTTTAAAATGTAACATTGTTTTCCTTCCTGCTTCATTTTAGCTTAGTTTTTGCTGCATACATTGTGCTCCTTGAGGGGAAAAAGCTGGAAGTTTCTCTGTGCCCAGGAGCCCATCCCTTCCTCTCACTGCTTCTCCTGCCCTTTAGGGTGGTCTTTTCTTTGAGGAGGTTCCTGCTGTGCCATGGGGTCCTGTGCTCCCAGTTTGTGGAAGGCTGCAGTATAGTCAGCCCCCATGTCCTGCACATGAGGAATCTGTAGGATCCATAGCAAGGAGTAAGATAAACAGCCAAGATTCCCCTTCTCTGCTAGAACAGAATTGTCGTGGGTGTAAAGCCAATTTTTCCTGTCAGCTCTGCCCGTAAATCTCTGCTGTGTGAGAGCATGAGGGAATGATTTGGCATGAGCACAAAAACATTGGACATCTTGTCCAATTGTTTTTATACTTCCCCAAGCTTGAATTCCCCAAATTACTGTTTGTAGTTCTCATCTCTTTTTTTATCACTTTATTATGTCATGCTTGAGCTTACTTCAGCTTGCAGTCTATATGCACATTTACTCTGTGCATTTCAGTCAGGTTGTTAAAATTAAAATCCTTGGGCTGGGAGGAGATTGGAAGATTATCTTACCTATTCCAAGGAAGAACCTTTTCTTTTGGTTTTTAAAGTATTTTTCTGTTAGTTTCACAGTATAAATCTGAGCATGTTTTAGTAGGCCTAAAGTTACCTTTGTGTTTAAAAAATACTTTTTTTTCATCTGGGTTTAAATGAGTCTTGAGAATTAAATGTCTTTAGGTTTTATTTCTATAGGTTCTCAATGATTTGTCTTTTAATCATGAAATTCTATTTATATTTAATGTTTATTTTAGGATCATCATGACTCAAATATCCTCCCACGTTTGGTTTACTCAATAGAGAATTTCTAGATGGCAATGTATTTTTTAATTTCTATTATTACATGCTTTTCTTCCTCTTTTATTTTATTTAAAACTGTCACTTGCATGTAGGTTGTTATAATTGCACACCAGAGAACATAAAGTTAATATGTAAATATTGTTCTTTCCTTTACAGACCCTGAACCCTAAATGGAACGAAGAGTTTTACTTCAGAGTAAGTTTCCCTTTATTTGTGGTCATTATTAGAACCTGCACAGCTGATCTTGTTTTCTGACTGTTGTTTATATATTTACTTCAAAGCCCTGCTTGCCCCATGCACTTGGTATTGTATCTGTGGGGTTGGAATGCCCAGCAGGAATTGGTTACTTGGAAACTGTTCCCCACCTGCCATTCCATAAACGTGAAGGGCAGTGACTTTGTTACTCCTTTGCAGACAATCATTTTCCAAAGAGCAGCTCTAGTGTGGCTGTGGCTTTCACAAAGGCAGGTGAGGTTCAGGACTCCAGGGGGTTCAAGCAGCAGTGCCCAAGGGCAGATGTGGCAGATTGTTGGAGTTGTGCTGGATGAGGAGCTGGGGAGAGCAGTGCCACCACTGCAGTGTGGAGCACTGAATGTCCCTCAGCATGGGAATGCTTGTTGGGACACATGCACCACACAGCTTCTCTGGGCAATACACATCTCAAATCTCAGGAAAAGGGAGTGCACAACACTGCTGCAAAACCTCTGCTGTAGTTCACACTGCTGTTAAAACATCTTGAGTGTCCTCAGCAATAACAGGATCTATAAAGTAATTTAGACCCTATTTTGTGTGTCATAGTTCTCTGATTTTCTCAAAACTGGGATGTCCATCTCCAGATGTTCCACAGAATTATTAGTGCATTGTGGTATATTACTTCTCAATTTTCTTAATTAGACATGTTGGTCATAGTAACCTGGCTTGCAAAGCTTTTCTGAAAAAATGTATCAAACACTGTAGAGCTTGTTGTTCTGTAATAGCAGCTGCTTTGTCTTTCTGACAGAGTTCTTCTTATGTTTGTTTTTGTCCTTTTAACTGCTGGCAGTCTTTCTGCTTCAGGTTAAGTAAATGATTTCCTGGAGGTCTATTTGCTGTTTGCAGGTGTTGGGGAGACTTCTGCTGGGTGTTCCAAGGGTGTGTGTGCTAAATGGGCTAGACTTGCTGAGCCATGGACAGTCAGAAATATACCTGAGAGTGGGAAATTCTGAAGAAAATGCAGAATTTGCTCCTCACAAATCAATCAGTCAGTCAGGGATCCCTGGCAGTGTGTCCAGGGGTCCTGTGCCAGGGAAATGCAGTAACTGAGCACTGCAAATAAAAGCTCTCCTGTCACCTGCCAGGCTCTGGCCAGTTGCTGTAAGGTTCTGGTGCTCCAGTTTGAGTAAAGATTGACATCAGACCTGTTAGTCCTGTCCTCTTTACCTTGGTTTGATTGCTGCCTGAGCCAGTACCCAGATATTGTTATTGTCCAGCTGCTGAACGTGCAGTGACATTTGCATTTTCTCACAGGTAAACCCAACCAACCATCGGCTCCTGTTTGAGGTGTTTGATGAGAACAGACTGGTGAGTGCTTGTCTTGGTTGTGTTACACTGACCTCAAGGCTCTGTGTGCCACAGCTGATAGAAATACAACACAACTTAAAGGTGTCTTGAGTCTGTTGTTTCAGTGAGTGTGCCAAGAAACACAAACAGATGCATAAAAACCATTTGAGTTTGGGCTAAAAGGGCACTAAAGCAGTGCCCTTCTGGGTCAGACCAAAACAGTCCTCCTCACCCATCCCTCTGACAGGGAAACCCTCTCTCTGTCCTTCTGCAGGCCTCTCCACTTCAAACCAATAAAGTCCTGACCTTTTCAGTTGCTGATAAAGCAGCTGCTTGAGTCCCTGATGATTTTAGTGTCCCTTTCCAGTCCTTCAGTGCTTCTGTGTCGTGTTTGGAGGTGGTTACCAGAGCTTCCCCTTGTGCACACGGGGTGTGTGTGAAGGTTTGAGCTCATGGCAGAACGATGCTCTGTTGGGTTTCAGTTCTCTGCTCACAATGCTCACATGTTGTCAGTGGCTTTGGTCTTTGCCTGCATTTGACTGATACAAAGCTCTTCTGGAGGAGGCTTTCAGCACCTGATTGCTGCTGGCTCCTGTTGTGGTTCCATGGGTGGGAAAAGTGACAGTGTCCCTCTGTCCATCCGGGGTTAAACACACCAGTGCAGTGGCACACTGGAGGATGGCTCTTGGGGGGGTTGCTTTTTGAATATTGTAACACCATCTCTCCATTTGTGAGGTCAGGAATTAACTTTGTCTGGGCTGGGGGCAGTACAGTCTTTACTAACCCTGTTTCCTTTCTGAGAATTAGGATCAGAGTTGTGAAGATACTTTTAGTAAAAAAAGACAGTGTAGAAGCATCTGTCTTCAACAAACAGGTTCTTTCCTTCTTTCTTGCCAATAAACAAAGAGCAAAGGAAACCACCCAAGCTGTAATCTGGGGAGAAAGAGGACTTGGCAGCTGAATGGCTGAATTGCTCAGGGGGATGTGAATTGGTGAAGCAGTGGCACTGTGCCTCTACACTGGGCTGACCAGGAGCATATTTATTTGTTTATAATTATCATGATGACCACTTGCACCATTCAAACTGCCACATGCCATTGGAATGCAAAGGTGCCACAGGAGCAGGGAGGTGGGTTACAGAAAAAACTCCCATGGAGTGACAGCTGGGAAATGACAGATTGGGGATCTTCATTTCAGACATACTGCTTTGGATTTTCAACTTTGGGTGTGCAGTATTGGCCTTACCCTGGCAGTGTCACAGTTTTGTTTGTTGAACTGATTTGTGTGTGTTCTTCTGCTCCTGCCTCCAAAGTCAGTCTGTCCTTGGGCTTGGAACCTCCTGGCCAAGGCAACAGCTGGGATTTGGAGCCATGGCTTTCCTTGCAGGAGGTCTGTGGCAAGGTGACTGCTTTGGGGGGGTTGGAGTAGCAGGTTTCCATCAGGTTCTGTTTCTAGAATGAGGAGACACTGAACTGATTATTTTGGCTGTACTCTCACATACTTATTGTCAATACTTAAATGGCTTTCCTTGGAAGGACTTTGTTCCTTCTTCTTGTTCCCAAATTATCAAAGTGCACCCTGTCTCTGCAGGTGTCCTTGCCTTTCTATTCCCCAAGCTCAACAGAGTGGATGTGATAGATGCAGCTTCATTTTGGGTGCAGAGACCGTGTTCTTGAGTAATATGTTTTAGCTGAAAAAGAAGATCAAATAATAACAACACTGGTGTTTCTACAAGGCGACCTCCAGGACCATTTTTGGCTATTCACATTTCTGTTGTGTCTCATGATCCACATAAAACAAAGTGGGATTGGCTGCTGGCAGTTTGATCAGTTTGAGCTGCCGTTACTCTTGGGATTGGCAATTTTCTGGCTTTTGAAAGCGAACTGCTTGCAAGCAGAGTTCAGATGTCCAGGCAGAGGACTGACCCGCCACATCCAGGTTTTCAGAGCTGTTGACAAGACTGAGGCTTTCCAGTTCCTCCAGGGAACAGCTGCCCAGGCCCTGAGATGGAGCTGCACTTCTGGTTACCCAGAGAATCTTTTCTGCTGCGTGCTGAGAAGTGTGCGAGTGCCCTCAGGGTTGTAGCAGAGCTCTGATCTAGGGTGGTTGTTCACATCCTGGTGTATCCTGTCTGCCTGTCCCTCTCCTGAGCTCCTCTGGCTGTCAGAGGGTGTAACTGTACTCCATGCTGGCAGAACCACGCCTGGTGGCGTTGCCCAGTCCCTCGCTGGAGGCCAGCCAGGGGCAGGCAGTTCTGTGCAGGACAAATCGGTACAAACACACATGAGACACCCAGCTCTGCTTTTCCCTCACCTGTGCTGCCTGGTAAATCTGGAAAAGGAGCTTTGTGTCCTGCTGTCCTGCACGGTTCTGCTGCTTTTACTGTGTGAGAGATCTTTGCCACGTGTACGATTGCTTGGTTTGTAATTTGTAGTTACTCAGAGGGGTGTGCAGGTTACATTGCTGTTGAGGCTTTTTAAAGGGAAGAGTTTGTTGCTTAATTGTGTTTTGAGCACGGTTAAAATGGAAAGCATAACCATGTTGTATTTATTACTGTTCTGCCATAACAGCCCAGGGCTGTAACACACCAAAATGTTACGCTTGAAAGAATTTTCCTCATTTGCATGTGGTGTTGACTTAAACTTTTAAGACAAAATGGAAGTGGTTGTGTTGTAGTTAGATTTTTCTGTGAGTGCTTTCTCGGAGTGTGCCCTGTGAATCTGATGTGGTTGAGATTTGTAGCAGTGCTGAGTGTATTCGCTGCCTCGGTCAGCTGCGAGAGCTCTCCCGCTGGGGCCGCTCCTCCCTGATGGAAAAGGAGCAGCTGGGAAGGTGCTGTTTCAGGCTCTTGCTGGCATAAAAAAAAAAAAGAAAAGGAAAAAACAAACTCCTGACACACTTACATTGGAGAGGGGGAACCAGGCCACGTGACTCCCACCATCCTACCCTATGTCACCATGTGTGTAGGAGCGCTGACTGCTCCTGCCCAATCATGCCTGGAATGCTGCTTGCCACTTGGGCTATTTCTGCTATCTGTCGCTCCCAGGGCTGCAGTGCTAACCGTTTGGCAGATGGGACACTTTTTCTAGGAGTTTATGTCTTTGGTTTTTAACTTCTGGCAGTGCCTGAATTGTTGCTGTTCTCCCTCTCCTTTTCTTCTCTCTGTAAAACCATGGCCCATCGGCTGCGGTTTCATTTCGGCTCTGGGAGAAGCAACACAGCCCCCGAGTCGGAGATCCTTGGCCGGGAGAGAGAAGATGACTTTTTCATGGCGTTCCACACCTTGCCGAGAAGAAGCAGCCCTCACGCGTTCTCGCGGCACGGAGCGGATTACGGCGCCGATGGAGATCTGCACGAGGCGGGCTCCTTGAAAAGGAGCACATCCATGTTCATCCCGCAGCTGCTGAACGGCCTCGACACGCGCCCCACCAGGAGCTCATCCGTGCAGATCTCGCTGCAGCGCAAAGGCGCCGACGGCTGCGCCGAGTGCGCGGCCCTGGAGTCTCCGGAGGAGACGCCTCTCTGTAAATTCACAGACCTGAGGGAGCGTTTCGCATCCTCTGCTGAAAGCCGCTCTTCTCCCAGCGCTGCACAGGCCACTCCTGGAAGTTCTTCACCCGGGCTGCCGGAAGAGTTGGGGCAGCAGACGGATGGAACTGTCTGCTGTAACCGTACAATATTTTGTAGGGTTCCGAGTAATAAGCAGGGCGAGGAGGCTCTGCTGCCTGCCCAGAGAGAAGGAGCAGGTGAAGCAGCTTCGGCTTTGAACATAAGCGGTGTGAGGATTCAGCACCGGGCCTCAAGCGCAGACGTGCCTCAAGTTACTCTACTTCCCTTTGGTCCTGAGGCTCCAAATAATGCTCCCAGCCCTGAACCCCGACGCTGGTCCTTGCAGCATGTGCCAGATCTGTCAGCAAATTCAGGGAAAAAGTTCTTTGTTCTCCAGTTGCAGCAGCCACAGACGAGCGGTGCAGGCGCGGGAGGCGGGGGTAACTTCGGCTTTACCGGAACAAAAGGGGACAGATTGGTCAGGTACCCTCGGATCCGGCTGGAAAGGAGTACTTCCTACCCTGTCCAGCCACCAGCAGAGGGAATTAACCCCGCAGGTGAAGGGCTGAATTCGGAACTGCCTGGAAACAGCAGGAGCAGGGCAGAAATACCGAGAAGCAATTCGGTAGAGCGGATGCCTCAAGGGCAGGGATGCTTGTTTAAAATCAGACCGGATCAAAACATGAGGCAGCAGCACTTCAGGATTCTGGTCACACGTGGGCCTGAAGAACAAAGTCAGGCCATTGGTAAGGAGGCCAGCAGCACCCCCGGCCCCACGGCAGCCGGCCCCGCAGTAAGTATGATGCTGCTAAAGTACGTGCGCTGGCAAAACACGGAGTGCCTTCCAGAGCCTGCCAGGCTGGAGCCAACTGCAGCACTTCCATTGTTAGTGTGGAATGTTCTGCCTTTCTGTGGAGCCAGCTACCGATCGCCTCCATTTCTGATCTCAAAGTGTAACTTTGCTCTCGGTCATGGTTACATCCAGGCTAATATTTTCAGATCTTACTGTCACATGTGTCTTAATTCGCTGTTACGTCAGCTGGAAAGATTTTTTTAAAATCACAGCATTTAAATAGCAAATGTTATGTTCCTGTTAGTTTAGTTGGCTGAGATCTTGCTGCATGAAGAACTCTTTGTGCACTCTGGTTTTAAAAACAAATGCTGTGTCACTAAGTGTAGTGGGCACACGTGTACCTCTACACACTTTTAAAATCTGTATTGTAATGAAGTAGTTGTTAAGGCTGTGGGAATCTTAGGGTAATTTCAATCAGGAGATTTTCAAATACTCAGTTAAGGTACCAAGAAGTCTGGGGAAAAAACAACCTTTGTTACAGTAATTTCTCTTTCCTTCTTCTGGAAGTGAAAAACACGTCATGCTTTTTGTATGCTGCAAGTCCTGATCCAAGTGCAAGTGGCTCGGCACAGCGCAGTAAACACTCTCGTTGTTTGGATTTGCCTTGATTTGGCGTTAGGATGGCAAAGTTAATCTTCTGGGTTTGCTTTGTTACAGCAGGTGAGGATTGATGTTTTTCAGCTACTTTTTCGCAGCCCAAAGTAGGAACAGAACCGAAGGGTTTAGATTAGTCATTTGCTTAAATTGCTTTGCTGTGCAATCCAACACGGCCCACTCGAGTTCCCAGCTCAGGGCTGCTGTATTTAGCTTAGCGAGCTCTGGCTCCAGCTGTGGCATGGTCACTGAGGAGATTTCAGGCTCCATGGCTCCTGTGCTCTCCCTCAGGCACTGAAATGCTGCACAGGGACAGCTGCTCCCTGCAGCAAGGCCAGGGGTGACTCTGCAGCTTTCCTGTGGAAAGGCTTGTGAGCTCCCTGTGTTTCCAACCTTCAAAGAGTGAAATAAAAAGAAATCCCTTGCTGGTACAGGTTTGGTTCCAGGACTCATAAGGGAGCAGAAAAAAGTATTTCTGTTTTTCCCTTTCCCTTTATTCCCCTTTCCAAGATGAGCTGTTCCTGTTGGCCCACCATGCCCAGTTCTTCAGGGTGCTGTGGGATGTCACACCTAGCACAGAGGCAGCAGAGGATTGCAGAGATGTGCCCTGGGGTCTGTGCAGCAGTTCTCATTTTCCCAAAGGACCTCTCCCTCCAAATCCCTGCTTTCATCCCCCCCTGTGGTAACAATTTCCCTCCCAAAGACATGCTGCAGTGTTCCCAGAGGAGGAGAACGAGGAAATTGTTTCCTCTGTGCTCTCGGTTGGAGGGACCGTGAGGAATGGATCGAGGCAGGCTCAGAGGTGCTCAGCCCTCATGGTGCTGCAATCCTGCAGGGCAGAAACTCTCAAAGGAAAAGAACTGATTGAAACTTAACCCTTTTTTGGTGTTTCTCCACTTTGTAGTAAATCCGGAAATACTGTGGGTAGAGGTGATGGACTGGGCAGGATGCCGTGGGAAGTGTGGGGAATGGAAGTGTTTTGGTGCAAGTTTTGTTGCATTTTTTAACCACAGAACATTCCTTGTTAAGGTGCCATTTTTAATGTGTCCCACAGAAGTTTGTTTGAAAGATCTGTGATGTGAGTAAGGGAGTGCCTGAAATATCTCTTGAGCTGAAGGGAGAGGTTGCCATGGTTTATATAGTTAATAGTGTGAAGAAAAGAGTAATTGTGGTGTGTCCCAGTGCAAGAAGTTTATGTGTATGTGATTGATATAGGGCCTGGGCTGGGGCTGGGAGCAGCAGCTGCTGCAGCCTGATTTATCTCAGAGCAAACATCCGAGCGGGCGTCTGCAGTCCTGGGGCTCCGAGTGGTTGTGACCTTTCAAATATCTGCTCTTTTAGACAAGTGCTTTGGGGCAGGCAGGATGTCTTCCATTACCAGACAGAGTGAAATATTAAGTAGAGGCTGAGCTCATGTCAAACTGTGAAAAATTTTATTTGGAAGCCTCGTTGCAGATTCTTTTGCCTGCTCTGATATTATATGCCGTGCAATAGAATGTCTGTGCACATTCTGCTGTTGTTTATCACTGGGGGCAGAGCTGGATTTGTGGGAAACACTTCAAAAATGTACTGGACAGCTGTTGGAGAGAGCTGACAAAGGCATCTTTGTGAGCAAAATACAGCGTGCCCTAGGAAAGTGTTGCAGCAGTAGGACTGAAATATATTTAGTAAACAAACAGAAGTGGCACCTCTGGGTTCTGCAAGCCTGCATTTCTCACAGCTCAGCTCTTCCTCTCTCAGAAATCATTTCAGAATAAATATTGTTACTGAAGTACAGAGACTCTATTTGTGCTCTGAAGATGCCAGCTGGGATTGGGATGCAGAAACCAAAAAGAACAAGCTCAGATAAGGGGAAGGGGATCTTCCTCCAGTGGAAGGTGTCCCTGCCCATGGCAGAGGGTTGGAACAAGACAATCCCTTGCAGCCCACCCCATCCTGGGATCCTCTGGTGACAGCAGCTGAGCAGTCACAAAGGGCAGAGTGCTGCATTGCAGGGTGCATGGGGGCACCAAAGGTGGCAGCTTCATCCCAGCTACCACACGGCAAAGCAGGGACTGAGTGCCTGAACTCTGCCTAAAACTCTGCTCTGGCAACACTTTCTGTCAAAGCGGAAGCAGGGCTGGGTGAACACGTGCAATGCACATGATGGCTTTCACACAGACTCCGTAGAAGTGGTTAAAAAGTTCATCTGAGGAATGTGGAACTCAGGGGAATCAAGGTACTGCAAGTGCTGCTGCCAGGCTCTGCCACTCCCAAGGGCTGTGCCACCCCCAGACATGCCTTGCTTGACTTGAGATGTGTCAGTGGTGGTCAGGGGTCATTTTTATCACCCATAGCAGAGCCAACTGCTCCTAACAAAGCTGTGCAGGGGAAAGGCTGTGTTTGCTGGATGGAATCCTTCTCTAAAATTGGTAATTAGCCACTGACAATTACATGGCTGCAATGGAGATGAGGAAAAACACTTTCTCTTTTTCAGTCACATCATAATGTATTTTAATGCACAGTGGATTTTGACACTTTATTTTTCTAGAGGGGCTGGATGCTTCCTTAGTCCTTTCATTCTACTCCCCATTTTTCTTGGTTTCAGTGACACCCCTTCAGCACAGAAAGGTTGCTGGTAACTCTTTTGTACCTTTGTGACATCCTGTGGTTTGGAAAAGATTTCCACTGGGGCAAAGTTTTGGAAAGAATGGATAGCAATCCATGCAGAAAATTACTACTACAAAGCAAGTTTAAAACCTTGGAACCATCCTCTTTTCTATCTCATTGTGAGCCCTGTGAGTGGAATCAGTTTATTCATGTTGGGGTTTGTTTATTTGTGAGTTTGGCCTCAGAGAAAGCAGGTCAGTGGGTTTGCTGATGGCCTTGGAGGAGCTGCTGGGGACAGTTTCCTGGTGTCCAGTATAATATGTTACTCACACAGTATAGCTAATGTTATCTAGAGAAAAGATGTGTGTTTCTGCCCTATCCAGGACTAGAAATGTCTGTCTAAAGAGCTCAGCACTTCCATAGACCTTTCTTGCACAGGGAAAGCCTCCTGCAGGGTTTCTGCCTTGGCTGGACTGTGATTGACATCAGCTCTGCAGGAAGTTCTATTCAGGAACACATTCAGACTCTTCCTGCAGAAAAGGCTGCCTAGCTGACCCACCAGCTGTGGATGGAGTCAGGAGCTGTCAGGAAAGGGATGTGATCATGACACACCATCTCTCACATTAGCAAATCAAGGGGAAAACGTGCCCAATAGCTCACCCTACACCTTGGTGTTTCCTGGTAGCCTGGTGTGGGGCTCAGGCTTCTGCCATGCTGTGCTCCAAGATATGCACAATGCTGTGGAAGCCTTGGCACAGCATTCTCTGTCCTTATCCATGTGTTTCCAACTTCTGGTCTGTCCCTGCTCCAGTGGGTTGGGAAAGAAGAATTCCCAAACAAGCAGTCCCACCCCATGGCTCATCTGAATGCAGTGGTGAGGCAGCCTTCACTTGTAAAGTGCTGCCTCTGGGGACAGTTGAAAGGACAGGGAAGGAACAACATTGTTCAAGTTTTTCAGCAGTGTCATTTGCAAAATTGGAGATACATTTTGGTGGGTATGAAATTCAGTTCCAAGCTATCACTCTGTTTTTCTACTTGAGCCCATAAAGTGAACAGTGTAATTAAAAATAAATAAACATCGATGTTTCAGAGTAAGCTCTGGCTCTCTCCTGAGTTGTTACAAGGTATCAAGTGCTTTGTGTATTGCTGATCAGCACAAGGAAAACTGGTGAGAATCTTCATTATTTCATTAAAACAAAAAGGGATTTTCACCCCTTCAAATCAGCATGACCAGACATGAGTGTTATGTGGTGTTAATACAGTTCAGGGAGGGATCTTGGTTTTCCTCTCTAGTGTTGCACTTCTTGCCTGTGCCAGTCCTGTGCTCAGTCACCAGCAGTGTTCAGCTCTTCATTTAAATCTTTCATTTCCTGGTGTCCAGAGATGCTGGTACATCCTTAGGGCTTGAGTGGGTTTGGGTTCACGTGTAGTTCCTGAACCCCAAGTCTAAATGTCTGCCAAGTCCAAAGAATAAATGAACAAAAATGGGACAAATCCTGTTCCTTGTATCTCACTGCTTGCCTGCCTGGCCCATTTCCATGTAGATGATACTGGAAGCAGCAGTTACTCCATTAGGATCTGACTTGTGGACTGAAAGCAGAGCAGGTATTGGAGACTTGCACAGAATCAGGATGATTTGGGTTTGGAGGGATTTTCAAGTTCATCCTGCCATGGCAGGGACACCTCCCACTATCCCAGGTAGCTCCAAGCCCTGTCTGACCTGACCTTGGACACTTCCAGGGGTGGGGCAGCCACAGCTTCCCTGGGCACCCTGTGCCTGTCTCACTCCCTCTGAGTAGAGAATTTCTCCATAATATCTCCTCTAGAGCTCTCCCCTTTTAAAACCATTCCCCCACCCTTGCTCTGTCACTTATGCCTCTGCAAAAAGTTGCTTTCCCACCCTTCTGTAGGCACTCTTAGGGCACTGGAAGGGGCTCTGAGCTCTCTCTGGAGCCTTCTCCTTTCCAGGTGAACAGCCCCAGCCTGGCTGCAGAACAGAGCAGAGGGGCTCCAGGAGCTGTGGGCTCCTCTGGGCCCACTCCAACAGCTGCACATCTTTCTTTCATTCTTTCTTTGCTTTCATTCTTTCTTTTGAGGACCCTGACCTGGATACAGCACTCCAGGTCTTCCTTCTGTCAGGGTGTCCCTTTCAGGCCAGCTGGACTGGTACAGCTCAGGGGCTCTCTGGCATTCTCAGGTGGGAGGTGAGGGCACCTTCCAGAGGCTGCCTTCTCCCCAGAGCTGCTTTTCCTTCTGGGCTGCACATGTCTGAGTTTGCAGTCCTTCTTCAGGGGTTGCTACCTGGGCTCCAACAGGCATTTCTAGGAAATCATTCACGTGCCCTTAGCTGGAGGTTTAAATGGTTCAAATGAATTTCCTGGCTCTCCACTTGCTCTGCAGGGAGTGCAGATGGTCACCTGGAAAGCCTCTGCTCTCTGCAGATAAGGACTTTGTTGACAGCTGCAGGTAGAGGGTGATGAATTCCATTCCTTGGGTCTCTTTAACTTTTCTGTTGAGGACAAAATCAGTTCTCTCCCCAGTGAGAAGTCACCTGCCCCCTTGGTGTCCATCAGCTTGCAGGTGGGTCCTGAAGCACTGGGGAGGTGGCACATTCAAACCTGGCCAGGGCAGGAGCTGCATTGCAAGGCAGGACCTGAATAAATTTTGCTTTTTTTTCCCCCCCTGTTGGTGGAGGACAAATAATTCATGGCAAGTAGTGTCGATTAGCCTGCAGAATTAGGAAACCCATCTGTAGTTTTTAGTCAAGTTTTCAGAGTCAATAGCTGGCAGTGCTGGCTCTACCTCATCCCTCCACATTCCCAGAGCTCCCTGGGATTCTGAACTTTGTGTCAGGCATTTTTTTCTCCCTGAAAACTGTATCTGTTGGTATTTCTCTGTGAAGAAACCAGAATAAAACTTTGAGCAGCAGAGATGGAAATAGTATCACTTTTCAAAAGAGCAGCAATAATCTCTTTGCTCCTGCATGGCAAATCCATATGTGAGTTTGGGTACACAGCAATCTCCAAAGTGGGGAATTTATACTGGAAATGCTGACACGAGTTTAACGCTGCAGCTGCCAGCCAGAGCTGCCTTGGTGCAGATCTAGCCACAGAAAATTACAGATAAGAAACCAGAGAGTGTTGATTGCTTTTTGTGCTGTTCAGCTGTTTGAGAAAAGCTGTCAAGTAATGATGAGTTTCAGAACGTTCATGTTTTGTACACATAAACAGAAGTTCTGCTCTCAGACTGAAGTTTTTACTTCAGCAGCTATTCCAAAGCCAAATCTACCCTGATTAGTTACTTTCCAGATGAAATCTCATTGTGAAATATATTACTGCATCTCTTCTTCTGAAGTCCCATGCTTTTATCCCTCTTTTCATCTACCAGGATGACATTGGGAGCTTCCAAAAGTCAGCAGTTATGTACAGAAAAATAAATTAATTAAACCAGCATGATGACCAGCCAGGTTTTTGTCTCTGAAAGGAATGAAAAAGTGAAAAGGGTGTTTGGGAGAAGCTTCCAGAGCTGAAGGCAAAGGAATGAGACGAGTTGTTGAAATAAAATGAAAATTGCACTGAGTGCTGTGGAAAGAACAGGTAAAATGGGAAATATTGGGAATTACACTGCAAGTAGTTTAAAATATAATTAATTATTAGCTTGGATGTTATCCAAGGCCTAAATATACTTCTGTGAGTCCGCTCTGTGCATAAAAATTGCATAGTGAAATAAATTACATTTCCATTTTCGAGCGGTTGCCTTGTCTCTGATGTGTGAAGCTGGATATCAGCAGTTTCTGAAAGGGTTTAGTAAAACATGAAGTATGAAAAAGAGGTTTTCAGTAATCAATTAATTTGTGGTGATACTATTTGAGGTCCATTACACATTTTTAATTCACTGCATAAAAATTCCTGATCTTAACTGAGCGAGTGAAATACAGTTTTTATTGTTGTTTGCAAATGTGAGGAATGGCACACTGGCTGAGTAGGGAAAACCTTCTGGGAACCATTTCACTGTGGGAACTGGTCTTAGAGATTTGTTTTGGTCTGATGTCACCATTTTTTAATATCATTTTGGCCTTGCAGCAGCCCCCCAATGCAAATGTCTTCAAGGAAAGCAAACCTGCTTTATGTTTAGTGAGAGAGCTGGGCTCAATCTGCTCTTGCCATCCCCCAGTAAACCTCAGTGTTTTTCCTTAGGGAATTGCATTGTGCTGGAGTTTGGGTGTTCTGTTGTCCTCTAGCTGAGGTTGTTAAAAGGGGAGGGAGAGAAGGGTGTCTGCAGGGGCTTGGGTTGCACTCTAAGCTTGCAAATTCCTGTGCATTCCATGCATTTACTAACTGCCCAGCTCTCAGCAGCCTGTAGGAAGAGTGTGAACTCCTCCTCTTCCCCACTGGGTGGGTGCTGCAGGACCTCATCTCTGAAAAGCCACAGTGGTTGCCTGGCCCTGCCAGGAGTGCATGGGACGTGTCCCCAGTGCTGAGCAGGGCAGTGTTTGTGTCTCCAGCAGCGAGTTCCAGAGGGTCTGAGCAGGCAGGTGCCATCACCCAGCTCCTCCTGTGTGCCAGGTGCCATCACCCAGCTCCTCCTGTGTGCCAGGTGCCATCACCCTGCTCCCTGGGGCCATCACCCTGCTCCTCCTGTGTGCCAGGTGCCATCACCCAGCTCCTCCTGTGTGCCAGGTGCCATCACCCAGCTCCTCCTGTGTGCCAGGTGCCATCACCCAGCTCCTCCTGTGTGCCAGGTGCAGCCCCAACAGATGCAGGGAGGGAGGGAGGGAAGGAAAGAAGGAAGGAAGAATGCAGAGCTGCCTCTTGGCAGCAGCAGCTCCATTCTCCACGGAGCTGATGTGGGACCTGGCAGCCTCTGCTCCTTTCCCAGGCTCCTGCAGAGGTTTCCTGGGAGCTTGGAGCTGCCCAGAACTCTTCTTGCCTTTTGTTCTGCTCCTAAATTGAATGAGGATTGGCAGCTCTGACCAGACGTTTGCAGCCAATAGTGCTGGAGTTCTGGCTTTCCCTCTAATCAAATCGTTGTGCAGAATTCCAGAATGCAAACAAAATCCTGTGTTCTTGATTTTTTTACCCAGAGAGTTCATATTACCAGTTACCTACCGGATTTTCAACTGACTGCAATTTAAATGACATCAAAAATCTGGCAGTAAATATTAGTGACTAATCCCCATGAACTAGACAATATAATCTTGGCTATCCTCTCTCCAAACAAATGTGTTGTTTCTAACCCTGAAAATTGAGCAGGTGTGAAGGTTCTTGGTCTCAGCAAGGAAAAAGTGCTTGAACCACGTGTAAGTGTAAAAGGTGATTAATTCACAGAAGTTAGGAGTAATTAATATCCACTAATTAGCATGTCAGTGGCATAAGCATGAAGTCCCTTACTGTTCCCTCTGGTCAGTGCACAGCCATGTTTCCCTCAGGATTCTGATTATTACCCTGTAGGACACAGTCTGGTGTCACAGAAAAGCAGCCTTTAGAACCCTTACAGTGAACTTTGCTTTTTTCCATGACATTAGGAGAATCATTAAAACAAAAATACAATATCAAATATTGCCAGGCCTAATGCCTTCTTGAGTGTAAGTACTGCTGGGATCAGCCAGCTGAAAGAAAGTACTTAGTACCTTTGGAAAATTCAGGCTGAATAAATGTCAGCGTGCCTTCCCCAAGTCCATTCCAGCAATGTCACTTCCCTGCCTGCAGAGCCTTTCATGACTTTCATTTCCCTGCCAGTGCATCATGATCCAGAAAAGCGCGCTGATGCTGCTGATGGAACGGAGCTGGGCGCTTGGCAAAGCTGCTGCTCCCACTCATCCCTGGCACTTCATGGGGTGCTCTGGGGATTGCACAGCCCTGCTGCAGTCCCAGGATGTCGTTTTTAAACAAAGGCCTGACCCTGTGTTATTACTGAGGCAGACTTGAAGTGCAGCTTTCAGCACTGCTGCTAATGAAGATGAGCAGCCTCAGTTTCCCCAGGGACAGGGAGCTGAGCTTGGCACACAGGGAGCTGGACAAGCACCCCACTGGCATGGGAATCACAGCTTGTATAAATGTGAGCTGCTGTGCCCACAGGGCTTTCTTGGGGGTTCATGAGGGGTCACACAAGCATTTGGTTCCAAGCTGTCCCCGGTCCCGTGAGCTTGGCTTGTGGTGCTCAGGTTACAGGGGAATTCTTGCGGGTGTCTGAGCTCTCGGGAGTGGTTTGTGCCCCAGGGCATGGCGTGGCTATGGACACGGTGGAAGGGCAGAAATGAGTGTCTCTCCTGGGGATGAATGGAAAACTGGGCACTTTTACTTTGCCATGAGTCATTTCACGTTATTTTAGCACTGCTTGCAGTGAGCAGTGTGCACTTCAAGGAGACCAAATTCAGGAGTAGTGCTCAGTAATGAAGAATGTCACATCAGTGTGAGGGGTGTGATGGACGACTAAAATTTCATTGTTCAACGAGCAGTTCTTTGCTGCAGAGTTCTTGAGGTGAGAATTATTGTAATTTGTATGAAGAATGCCAGCAAATCTGACCAGAATCATGGAAGAGCTGCAGAGAAAAGAATCATTAGTTAGAGAATTCCAAAGTGCACGGTTTTGCTTACTCAGCATGTCTGTGCAGAATATATACATTATGCCTCTGGAAGTGATGCACCCCTAATCTCTCTATTTTTCAAGCTATTTATTAAAATAGTTCCATTTTTGACCGATTTTGAGAGAAAAACTATGTATTTCTTCTGTTTTGTTTCTGTTCAATTCCCACAGAAGTCACAGTCTGACCATTTTTCTTCTTTCTCAGCTGCCTTCTTCATGTTGCAGGAGGAGGTGAATGTGTTTTAAAAGGTGATGGCCATTTTTAACCTTCCTGTTAAAACCAGTTATCCTGCTGCTCATCTTTCCAGCACTTTTGCAAGAGCTGCATACATTCTGTGTCTCAAGTCCTTCAGATCTCAGTTGTTACACTTCTCCAGGGTATATTAGCTTTAGGGGGAACATAAACCCCCTAGCACAGGAGAGCATTTCTACTCTTGAGTACTTGGTTTTTCTGAGGGTTGTATTTCTTAACTTAATATAACTTAACTTACACAGAAAAACTGGTCATGACAGATATATAGTGGAATCCAAAAGTCTGAATGTATCCAGAAATCTGACCTGCTGTTGATGAGAAAAAGCAACAGCGAAAGCAGGACGTTTGTTTGAGCAGAAGGAAAAGGTAGGATAAGTGGGTAAGTAGATTAGTGCAGAGGAGAGGAGAAGAAATGGTGGTGGAGACAATAAGGTGTTGTTTGGATGGTTCCTGGTCTGCAGCAGGACATTAATGAACAATTTGCTGGGGCAGCAGCAGGGAGTGCTGCAATGTGCTCTGGGCACCCTCCCAGTGGGAGCAGTGCTGAGGATGAGGCTGAGCAAATAAAGAGTATGGGGGGGCCTCTGGGCAAGTTCCAAGTAGTAAAATGCAGCTGTTTGTGCTTTGGAGAGACACCAGCCCCCCTTCCTTGGAACAATCCTCCTGCTGTAAACCTGCCTTCGTTTTGCCTGCTGCCTTTACCGAGCTGGCCTCACATCTATGATTTCTGGACTTGGAATGCCATTGTTTTTGAGATTGTGTACCCCTTGACTCCTCAGCTATCAAAGGTGGCACACAGGTGTTTGTGTTACTCTGCACGTACTCCATGTACTCTGCTGCTGCTTCATAAAACATTCCTTTGCTTTTTTGAAGAGCAGCATTTCCCAGACTTGGTTTGAGACTTCCTTGCATTATTTTCTGGCTCTGTAACTCGGGTAAGGAAGATGGTTTGAGGGCTCTGAGCAAAGAGTTTCAGCCAGAGTTCTTTGGAAAACTGTTCTTGGCACAGTGCCCTTGTCCTGCCGTGCCAGAACGTGCATGGAGTGGGCAGGGGAGGCTTGGCTTCTGCTGGGGAACTGCTGAGGTGCCACCTCCTTAAATGTGACTTCAGAGACACAAACTGCTCTTGTCCCTGTGCTCCTGGCACAGCTCTGGCAGTGCTCTTTGGGTACCACAGGATGCAGTTATTGCATGGGTTGCAGAGGGCAGATTATTGTGCAGAGTGTTGAGAATTTGGTGTTTACTGACTATTGCTTTGGGAACTTGAGCCCATTCCCTTGTGCCTCACTGTTCTTTCTGGGGGGTTTGCAATGAAACTTAATAAGAAGATTGTTTCATTTTTGTTCTGAGAGGTTTTTTTAAGTAACTCCTTCGTTTCTTACAGAACATAGGACAGAAACTGTTCTAATGCATTTACTTTTTAAATCCTTTCTACCTGTTCTTTCACTTCTGTACATTAATTCTGCTCCTGTTTTCCACATCCTCTCTCAGCTCAGGCCTGTTTTAAATATCTCAGGTATCAACTCCTTCCTGCCTTTGCTTCTCTTTTGCTCAGTCCACATTTGGCTTGTTCAGTCTCTGAGGAGGAATGGCTTTGCATCTTTGCAGAGGCTGTTGGTAATGGAGCAATGGTAAAACAGCAGGAATTCACTCTGTCCATCCCAGGGAGAGAGACTTTGGGAACTGAGAACAAGGAGCAGTTTGCAGCCTCCTGTGTCACACCTTTCATTGCAATGGGCAGCTCAGTAATGAACAGAGTGAGGCTTCACTGCTTGCTCCTTCCCTGACATTATCTGGAATTTTCTTGGCTGTTACTGTGTTTCAGGAGTGTATCAGATCTTGGCAGAGGTGCCCAGTGTTTTTTGTTATGTTCAAATCAGCAGTCAGTGCAAGAGAAATAATTCAGAATTTAAATAATAATTTAAATAATTGATGTTTATGTCTTTTGGTTTGCTTAACCCGTTGAAGAACTGCAGTTGTGCTTGTCCATGTGCCAGGAAGGAGGCATTTCTTCCTCAGCTGTGATGGTTCTGGAGCACCACTGCCTGATGTGGGAAATGGCAGCTCAGGCCATAATTGCTAAGCCCCAGCTCTGCTTTGGCTGCCAGGATCAGGAACGCCTGCATGTTCCCTGTTTGTGTCCCAGGAGAGCCAGGGGTGACACCGGGAGCGTTCCCTGTGCTCAGAGCTGGCTCTGACACCCGAGGGCAGTAATTGGGTCATAAAATGAAAGTGGAGAGGGAAGGCACCAGGGAAACTGTAATTGACACTGTTGTGTTGAGCTGCCTGGAGGAAAAGTCAGCGTTTGTTTGCTCTGGTGGGAAGGAATAATTGTAGATGTTTTTTAGGAAATAACCCACCTGTATAGTTTGTTCTGCCTGCACTTGGAGATTTGGAATAGGAAAACCACCCCACCTCCCCCTCAATTTTTTCTGTGGTTTTTCCCTGGGCTTACAGTGCAATGTTTTTGATTAAGAAAATATCAGTGAAAATAACATAGCCAGGTTGCAGAGATCCCCTGCAAAAGTAGAGTCAGTTGCCGTTATTAGCAAATGAAAAATGGAATTCTAGTTGTGCTTGGGAAGTGCTGCTGAAAATATTTTGCTTATGAAAGAAGAGAGATGACAGTGGCAAGGGGCAGAATTTCTGAAAGTTTATGTAAATGAAAAGAGTTTTACTGCAGTACAGAAAGAAAGAAAGTTTGCTGAAACTTGCCAGCTAAAAATTTTAGGAATCATATCATTATGATAGAGGAATATCATAAAAGTATCATTGTAGCTTTATTCATGAGAGTGAGGTCAGGGAGTTGATGAGCCTTAGGTGCAGAGATATCTGTGATGGCTAATTAATACTTTAAGGTTTTAGCCAAGTGCAGTTAAATGTAATTTAAATTAATAAAACTGTGCTTTGCTGCTAGCTTTTTAGTTTTTTTAAAATAATTAACAGGACTTTGATGAACTTTGAAATGCTCTTTGGTTTTTTGGGTCCTTCTCATTTTTAGAGCCTTTGGTAAAAGTATGGTTCAGGAGAGTTTTCTCTCCAGGTGAGAGAAGTGATTTCCCGTAGCTCTCGGGGAAGGCAGCAGTGTTTTCTGTTTGTGCTGGGAAATGTGATGCTGTCTGAGCCTGCCAGTCTGGACCACTCCTGGAGCAGTTTCCAGGACTTGGCAGCAATGGTACATCACATCCCAAGTGAGGGGTTTGAGTGCTGCATCAGGAAAATTGGCTTCATTTGTGCTTGATTTTCCATTTCTGTTCTGCCAGGGTGGCTGCTGGGCTCAGTGGAGCTGAGAGTGTCCTGTGCAGAGGCTGGGATTTGGCTTTGCCAGGTGGGTTTATCCCATCCTGCACCGTGCCCTTGGCTGTCAGGATCTGCAGGGTGAAGCCAGCTGCCTGTCCCCAAGGGCTGGGTTCCCTGACCCTCTCCTCTGTCCCACCAAACCCCAGCTGGCACACGTGTACCACGTGTGTTCCCCTGAGCATCCTTCACAGCCACTCGCATCACATTCGCTCTTACCAGGCTGCAGGGATTTGAAAAGTTTGGAAATAGCATGGCTGTAATATATTTAGAATGAATGTCAAGACAGGCTCTGAACCTGAGCAGGCTTTTCCCACCTGGACAATAATTCAGGCACATAGCTGTGTGCTGAAGCATGGCATAGGATGGTTGTGGTCTGGGAAAGGTGTGAACTCTGGTTTACTTTAAGGCATTAACAATCCAGTTAAATTTACTGTAGGGATCGTGTCTGCCTGCTCTGAAATGAAGCAATATCTGGGTTGGAATGTGGCATCTCTTTAAACAGTGCCCAGAAATAGTATACAGCAGTTTTCAGGTCAGGAAGCTGGGAACATCCTGATCATCTCAAGATGCCAAGGGAGCTGGGGTGGGTGGAGTGTTATTACCCAGCCTGGTGTCTGGCCAGGGAGCCAAAGCACCTCTGGGAGCTCTGTACCCGCAGCACTCCAGGCTCAGCTCCACAGCCCCAGATCTGGGGCCCTTTTAGCCTTTCTTTTAACCCTTTTCTTCTCTTCACATCTTGTCACTGTCTCTGTCCAGTGCTTCAGTTTGGATGAGCTGTGGCTCTGTGCTCTGTGGGTGGTTCCCAGGCCAAGGCCTGGGTGTTTTCACCCAGGGGTGTTCCATGGGAACCCCTTTGGATCATTCCCAACATTATGAAATCTTCAGGCTCTTTTCAGGAGTTTGTTGGTGATCTGTTGTAGCAGTGCATTGGTGCAGCTTAGCAGACAGGCAGGAAAGGTCCAGGAACAGGGGATGCTGCTGGGACAGCTGTCCCCAGGATGTTGCTGTTAGGAGCCAGCAGATAAGCACAGGATTGCAGCGTGGCAGCAGGAGAGCCTTTCCTTGGGACTGTCTGCACACATTTGGGGGGTTCAGTAGCATTTTAGCTAAATGGCCCTGTGAGACCTGCCCATTCCTGCAGATCCTTCTCCTTGTTTGTGGAACCTTTTAGTCAAAGTCCTGACTAACCTGTTGTGGCTCTGCTGTTTTCTAACTTGTGACTTCTATTCAGGCTGGAATAAAGCTAAGTGGAGTTGAGCTGCCTGTTGTAGCTGTGTGCTCAGCTGTTCCCCAGCTGCAGTGTCTGTTTTACCTTGGGGTGAATCGTGCATGTCACCACTCTTAGAGGTCAGCTTAAAGAAAGGGTTCATGGCTGAGGTGATATTTACCTTTTATTCCAGAGCTGAAATGAGCAAGTCTCTAACAGCTGAACTGTTAACTATTGTCACTTTCCCTTCTGGAAAACAACAAGCTTCAGTGCTTGAAATGAACATCAGTACAACAGTTTACTCATACTTTGGTGTGGTTCCAAGTAAAGCTGAGGTGCCTGTACACAATTCTGAGGCTCAGCTAAACGTTCTGGTTTGCACCAAAGTGTCAAGGGGTGCTTCTCTTTTCTCTGCTATTTCAGAGACTGAGGGCATTTAGGGCACTGCAACTTTATCCCAGGCTTTTCTTCCTGGCTTGCAGCTTGGATAGGCACCAAATTGCAGCCTGATTTTTACATACATTTGGCTTGGGAGTGTCACCTTGTCACCTCAGTCCCCTACAATGAACATTCTGAGGTGTTTGGCACAAGTTAGCATTTCCAAGTAGTTCTGTTGGTTTTTAAAGCTTTTCCAGTCACTGACTGCTGATTACACTTAATGAAGAGTTTCCTTGTTTATTCCCTTTGTCTTTTCTCTGAGGTCTGGGCTGCTGTTGGGTTCAGTGTTGAGGTTTCATTGCAGTGCCTGTGCAGGTGAGGGGTCCCTCACACACTCAGGAAAGCCCAGTGCACAGAACACCTGCTGTACCTGCTGTGTGTGAGCCTGGTGCTGCTTTCCCACAGGACCAGAGCATGAATGAGAGAGGTGCTCGGACAGATTTGGGTTTCCTGAACAGACAGGGGGTATTTATGTCTCTGCCAAAACACTGAGGTGTGATTACCTTTCATTTCAAGAGAGCTCCTTGGAAAATAGGGCAGTGTCTGACTTCCTCCTCTTCCAATAAATGTGCTAAACCAATCCAGCAGGTGGAGCAGGGGATGCTGAAACTTTGTAAAATTGCTCTGGAGTGTTAAAGGCTGATTAGGAAATTTTGGGAAAGCTTTTGTTTACTTGGGCTTTGCGGTAGGACTATAACAAAGCATCTGAACCCTGCCCCAGCCCTGGCCACACGTGCTTGTCCTGCTGCCCACCCAGAGGCCACGTTCCAGGTGGGACAGGAGCAGCACTGGGGGAGCAGTGGCATTTGAGGGGTCACTTCATGTTGGGAGAGTCTGATCCAGGCTATAGCTGGGTGAGCATGTGCACCCTGTGCCTTTGGTGTGCAGAACACACAGCTCTGTCTGGGGATCAGGTGGGAGCAGCAGTGTGACACTGATGCACAGCTCAACACTGCCTTGGGTGCCTCTGTGCATTTTAGTGACTGAGACTTGTTTTTGTTGCCTTTTTCCCAACCTGGAAATGAAACTCGAGATATTTTTAGTAAGGAGGTAATATAAAGGGGGATCTTTAGTGAAGGCCTTCAGGAGCAGTTATGGGAAGATGTCTCCAAACACCCACTCCCACTCCCAGGGGTGAGAACACATCTGTAGGTTTTATATGAAATTAGCATAATTGATGAAAAGCACCAATTAGGAGGACAAGTGGTGATGCAAGCCCCTTCTCTGGAGCCCCCACCTTGGTGCACTTTGTCCATGAAATGTATCTCCAAGAGGTGTTCTCGGCCTTGGTTCCCAGGAAGAACCAAGATAGTGTTGGGACCTTGGACCTCCCAGGCCTGGAGCTCTGGAGTTTGTCTTTCTGCCTAGGGAAAAGTACTGGGAAAACAAGGGAATACAATTGGTGATGGAGTTACAAATAGATGTGTGAAGAATACAGAGAACATATAAAATAATAAACAAGCAAAACCCAAACAGCATCATTATAATGAGAAATGGGAAAAAAAAGGCAGTGGAAAAGGTTCCTGTGGTCCATGAGATGCCTTTGCTGGAAGCAGGAAGCCTCAAAGTGAGAATGCCTAAATTTTAGGGCTGTGGAGGCTTGCAAGAGAAAATTCTTTTCACAGAACAAAAATACTAAATATTTCTATGAATATATTAGCTTTCCTCCCTTTTCTTACAGATGTATTTGTACAGTCAAGTGCTACATAAAGATTGAGTTTACAAGAGCCCTAGTTCTGGCAAGGTGACCATAACCATGCAGAATTAGATGAGGAGGTAATCCTGCTTACAGAGCTGGCTGGGACTCAGGGCTTTCCAGTTCCACTGGAAGCTACAAACATATTTTGTTGGTTCAGCTTCTTTAAGGCTGTTTCTAACATACCTGAACATCTTCTGTGTCCATGAGTTAAGCTGCAAGAAGAGATGGAGCAATAGGTGTACATTTTCTTCAGAGTGATTGTTGCTGGAGTGACTGTACTGAAGCAGGAGGTGGGGAGTACTTGGGATTTGCCAGTATTAAGGGGAAAATGTTAATTCCCTAAGCATGCTACCAGGTATTTATTTCTAGTATTTGCTAGGAAGAAGATCAATAGTCAATATTCTGTAATGAAAAATTTACTCACTGTTTTTACTTAAAAGTGGCAAACCCACAGTGTCCTTGGTGCTTTCTGTGTTGTTCTGTAGCATCCAGCACAGCAGGGTGTGTCCATTCTGTGGGGATCACAAAACATCATCCTATCTTTGTAGTAGAAACAGAATTATTACAATGTTCTCATATAAAATATGAATTTTAATATTAAACTTAATGCTGTGCTATGAGAAATATGTAAACTTGGCTCTGCAGTGTCAGCGTGCACTTCCTGGAATTCCAGGCATAGCATGGTTATAAATAGGCAGCAGGTTATTTGGGAATCACTGGGGCTGCTGTCTGGTGTCACAAACAGTAGCTGGGAGAAGCTGCTTTCCCTGGTGCATGCTTGGGTTTGGAAGAACACAAGTGCTTGGTGATGGAAATTTCTGTCTGAGTGAATCCCAAGTGTCCCTGGAGCACAGGGCCCAGCTCTGACAGCAAACACCACGGGCATCCTTTGGTCTCAGCTGCTGCCAGTGTTTCCATGCTTTGCCTGTTGTGGGGAACCTTCCCAGGCTACACCCAAATGCTGCAATTCTCCCTCTCTGGGCGAGCTGCTCCCACCGTGGGTGAGTGCAGGAGGCTTGCATCTGTCCCCCTTCAACAGGAAACCCCCTGGGCTTCTCAGTGCTTTGGGGGGTTCTGGTTGGTTTTGGTGGTTTCCCCCAGAAATTGAATTCTCACAGAATTGTGCCAGCAGCACCACATGTGCTGTGGGCTCAGGAACCTCTTTGGAGTGTCTTGGGAAGTCCTGTGCTGAGATAAATGAATTAGAACAACAAAAAATGGGAAACAGTAAGGGGGTCAAAACCAGTGATTCCTAAAATAATGGTACTCAACCACCTTTATTTTTGTCTCACTGTGACTAGATTGATATTTATTATTGTTTGCTTTTCTGATGTAAGTTTACTTTCTGTGTGCCAGACCAGAGACGACTTCCTGGGCCAGGTGGATGTTCCGCTCAGTCACCTCCCGGTAAGCAGCACATCTCTGGGAACCCCTGGGGCTGTGGGCAGCTGGTTGTACAAACCACTTACATTCTCCTAAAGCTCCCAGCAGAGCTTAAAAACTGGTAAACTGGTTTGGACATCCAGACCTCACCTGGGACAGGGAGATGCATCAGCTGTGCATGGCAGGGATGGCAAAAAAGCATCATGAGAGTGGATTTGCTTCAGCAAATGCATGAAACACCTAAAGGCTGCCAGAACTATGTCATCTGTTCATTATTTTAGCTGAAATTGAATTCTTTGCCAGCAGTAAGAGTTCAATAGCAATCAGTTGAAAATAAGCAACATGGGGTTTGAATCATTTTATTGTCAACAGACTTTTGAGGTGTTTGATTTGATGGTGCTAATGTTTGTTTCTGTTTCTTAATTAATGGAGGAATTCAGTGTAAAGCTGGTGCTGTAATTCTGTAAGGCTCCAGTTGTCTGGTTTCCCCCCAGCAGCCAGGATTCTGCATGGGCTGCAAAACTAGATGCTAAATTAAGTGCAATTTATGTTTAAATATTTAAAAATAGGAATAAATATATATGTGTATGTATATATGTACCAAGGCTTTAGCCTTAGTACACACATTTCTGATATTATATACTGTTTTGGATGACTAACGTTGGCTGAATGTAATTAATATTTTTTAAAAGTTGTGCATGTTAATCTTAACATCTGTGGCCTTGCAGGGCTTTTTCTGTGTGGATGGGTGAAGTTATTGCAGTGTTTACATCAAAATGAGGTGTGGGTTGAGCTTAACTAGCTTTTTGTGTCTGATTTTGACTTCTTGCTATTGATGGATGTTATTGTAAGAGAAAAGTGGCTTTGTAATGACTTGCACAGTGATGTTTGTTTAGATGTTATGGTTGGTTTGGAGTCTGCAGGCAGTGTGTTGGGTTATAAACTGTGGCAGTGGAAAGCTGCAGGGGAAGGGTGGGGAGCACCTTGGGGTGCCAAATGTATTGTTCCCTTCTCATGGGAGCTCTTGTCACCCCAGCTGTGCTCTGCAGGACTGCTTGGTCTGGGCCTGTGAGGATATCTGCATTTATGTGTCCTGACACACAGACATGGTCTAAGCAGCCCTGGTGGAACAGTGGGAAGAGTCCTTTTCCCCTCAGATGTTTTCAATGGCAAAGCTGCTGTGTGTCAGAGCACTCCTTCCTTCAGTAGCTGTGGCCTTGCAGGAGCTTCCTGGGCACTTCCCCACCTGCTGCTGCCCCGTTCCAGGGAGAGTCACCTCTTGGGAGGGTGTGTGTGCACACTGGCTCATCCTTCCCCTCCTCAATGGGAGCCATTGCCATGCATTTATTAACAAATTAATATTCAGCTGTCTCATCCTGCCCATTGGTTTGGCAGAATCCTTGTTTCTCCAATACCAGCTCATTAATTCCTATTGTCAGAATTTGGGTAAAACATACAGCTCCTCACTGGGAGTGTTTCCCTTGCAGCTGAGTGCAGAACAGCAGTGCTGAATCGTGCATGCCCTGGTGAGCTTGTTCAAATCTCTCAGCAAAACAGGCAGCCTGTCTCTCCCAGGGCAAATGGGCACTGAAAGGAGAGGCTGCCAAGTATAACACAGGTCATGCTTCAAGTTTAGAATAAAGTTCCCCAGACAATCAGCAGGGGATTGGATGGATGTGTGTGGATCCATCATCCTTTTCCCTTGGCTTCTGAAACTCCTGGTTCTGTACCTACAGCAGCTGTGTCTTTGCACATGTGAAGGATGGGACTCACTTGGTAAGAAAGCTGAAATTCTCAAGAAATAGAAAGTTCCAGGCTTTAGGTAACTTAGGGTTCAGCAGAAGTCAGAGATGTAATCTGTCAGCCTGTTGTGTGAATGTTCTTTATGTGGTTGGACTTGTGGACAAGCCCTTTAATTTGCCATTTTCTCTGCTGCTTGCAGACTGAAGACCCAACTATGGAGAGGCCGTACACATTTAAGGATTTCCTCCTCAGACCAAGAAGGTGAGAGGAAGGGCCTTTAAAACATTTGAAGACTTTAAAACATTTCTTACGTCATGATTTTTTTATTTGCAGTTATTTAAGAGTTGTTAAATGTAATGTACCTCCTTGTCTTGTAGCCACAAATCTCGTGTGAAGGGTTTCTTGAGACTGAAGATGGCGTATATGCCCAAAAATGGTGGCCAAGAGGAAGAAAACAGTGATCAGAGGGATGACTCTGAGGTGAGGCTGAATCCTCATGAAAGGATTCAAGAAAAATTGTAGCCAGCTGCACTCGAAGGATAAAGGCCCAGAAACAAAGTCAGCACTTGGTTCTCTTTGGCTCCAAGCCACCAGGAGAACACCCGGCCACCTTTGGAAATCCCTCTTTAATAGACTGATGGGGATTTAGCTCTTTTCTCATTGAAATGAGGTGCACACTCTAACCACAGAGGTCTTTTCCTTCATTCCTAAGCATGGCTGGGACGTGGTGGATTCCAGCGATGCCGCGTCTCAACGTCAGGAGGAGTTGCCGCCTCCTCCGCTGCCTCCTGGCTGGGAAGAGAAGGTGGACAACCTGGGGAGGACTTACTACGTGAATCACAACAACAGGACCACCCAGTGGCACCGGCCCAGCCTCGTGTAAGCAGCTGGGGGCTGTGTGGGATGGACAAGCAGGCTGAGACCGAAAGGAAAACGTGCTTTGTTCATGGCCCAGCACATCACAGAGGCACAGGGAGTTCTGGGAAATTCCTGAATGAAATTCCTGGGATGGCATGGGAGGCAGTGTGTTAACAACACACCTTAGAATAGGAATAAAATAAGGAATAAAGAATAATCAGCTAAGGAATAGGATAATAAGATAAGGAATTTTTCAGTAAGTAATTTAACAGGAATAAATTACTTTGTTTATAGAGACTGTTGAAGAGGTAAGGAAAAAAGTCAACTCTATTAAGTTTTAATGAAGTTGAACAGATTAGCTTTGAGGAGATCCTGGCTATTATTCTGTGAATAGGCTTCATTCCCTGAATGTGCTGTCAGAGAGGTCTGCAAGCCGTGGTGATATCTTCTCAAGATTAGATTTAGAAAGCTGTGGAGAGCTTATATTTTACAGAGTGTGAATAACTGGCAGTGTTATGAGTTATACTGGGATCATGAATGAAGCCAGCACTGCCAAAGGCACTGCTAAACCATGTCCAGGAGGGGCTGGATCCCCCAGCACTGGCCACGTCCAAGGCTGGGCTTCACAGGCTGCTGGGTCATCTACACCTGCAGGCTGTGGTTTCCCTGCCTGGAGAGGCTGAACCAGATGAGCCCAAGGTCCTTCTGAACCTGATGTTCTGTGACGTTTGTGAAGTGCTTCCAGTTGTATTTTCTTCCAACTGAGGGATTAAACAGTCTTCTAATTATGAAGCTTGATACATGCATGAATAATGACTTTTATAATCAAAAGCATTACCTGGGTTTTGAATGGACAAAACGGGGGCTTAGTGTAACTGGGCTCATTTTCTTGTTCTTTTCTCCTTCCCATGCTGGGTTCCCCCTGCAGTGACGTGGGGTCTGAGTCAGATAACAACATCAGGCAGATAAACCAAGAGGCAGCTCACCGGCGCTTCCGCTCTCGGCGCCACATCAGCGAGGATTTGGAGCCAGAGCCTGTGGAGAGCGGAGACATTCCTGAGGTATGCCCAAGCCTTGGCCTTAAGGAGCTGACTAAACTTGGAGCTAATTACCACACAGCACAGAGAGTCGTGGTTTTACCTGGCACTTGTGGAAACTGCCTTGGGAAATGCTGACAGTGCAGCCAGGGTCCCACGCAGCTGCAGCTCCCTGGTGGCCTCTGGGCAGCACCGAGTCCTGTGTAAATGCTGGGAGAAACATTCAGCATTCCAAACTGCTTGTCATATATACATTGAGAGAAACACTTCTTATTCTGCTCTGAGCAGCAGTGGAATAAATGATAAAAGAAGGGAAGTGGACTGGCTGGAACTGCCCTGTGATTCAGTTTTCTGTAGTGCATTGATTTAGGGTGAAGAGAAGCTGCTGTTTGTGTGTTGGGCACAGTGAGATGATCACACAGAAGGCAAAGGGAAAGAAGACTCGGTCTGTATAAAACCTGAACTTAGTTTCTTCTCTTTTGTTAGCCTTGGGAAACCATTTCAGAGGAGGCAAGTGCCAGTGGGGATTCCTTAAGCTTGTCACTGCCACCTCCTCCTGCATCTCCAGTGTCCCGGAGCAGTCCTCAGGAGCTGTCTGAGGAGCTGAGCAGAAGACTCCAGGTCACTCCTGATTCCAATGGGGAACAACTCGGCTCTTTGATTGTACGTAATGTGTCATCTGTAAACCTCTAGTGCACAAATGTGCTGTTCTTTGGCCAATCACTTCATGCCTGGGGAGCAATCACTGGGCTCAGGAAAGCCTGAGCATCCCATTAAAATTCCTTTCCAAAAAATGCATCACAGCTTCACCATCAAGCAAACTGCCTCAGACAGCAGAATTCCTGAATTCAGATTTCAAGAGCTCTGTGTGAGTTTAACTTCAGACTCTGCTACTATTAGACCTTTAGTGAAACAGAAGATATGGGAGTAGAGGTATCAAGCTAGGAATTTGCAAAGGAAAGGGAAAACCAAAAAAAATGGTCTCTGTATTTGTGTTATCCATTAGTCAGATACCATAAAAATATCAGGATAATACACATACCAGTGGGGGAATGTTTTATGTCTCTTTGATTACAAAAATAATTGTAAATAGTAAACAGAACATCCTGCCCTTATTTATTTTTTACTCTTAGTATGATGCTACCAAGGTACCTCTGCAGTTCAAGAGATAAGAAATACTCTTGTTCTCATCAACCAGGATCTTGATTAGGTGCATTTTTCCCAAAGAGGCAGTGCACTTGCTCTCTGTCTGATGGGAATGTTCACCTGGAGGTTGTTCAGCTCTGATGCTCTGCTGGGTCTGCATGCAGAGGCACTTGGGCTTGTGTTGAGAACTGCAATTTTAGTAGCCCCTGGCCCTGTTTTACTGCAGCTGTGTCAGTGCTGTGTTTTCCTAAACCCTTCTCAGCCCTGCAGGGCCCAGCTGCACTGGTGGGGAAGAATTACATTGCAGTGTCAGACATGGTGCGTGTCTGCTTTTGTAGGGGGTTTTGTTTCTAGCTCACAGTTGTGAAGGATGTTAATAACTAATTTAAAAGTTAGCAGCAAAGAGGAAAATCAAAACTGATTTGTTTTTTATAAGAAATACCATCAATTTTGAAGTAAATGAATTTTTAAGACTTTGAGCTCTCATCCATAGTATTTGATTTTGGATTTATTTCTTAATGCCTTTATTTATTTTCAGTAATTCATGAGTTTGTTCATGTTGACATTTCTCTTTTAGGAAAATGGATGGGCCCTTTTTTTGTAGTATATAGGAAGTGCAGAAATGGGATATACCACCTGGAGACATCTTTTTTTTTTTCTTGCAGCAAAGAGAACCTTCTTCACGACTGAGGTCCTGCAGTGTGACAGACACAGTCGCTGAACAGTCCCAGCTATCCCTGGTAAGCCAGAGCTCCCTTCTGGTCCTTCCTTTTTGTGTGGACATTCTCTGATTCTGAGTAACACCTTGCCTTGGGTCAGCTCTAGTCAGGCACAGATCAGTGGCCAGGGTAGGCACCAGATTGTCCCAAACAATAACAGAGACCAAGTTCATGTGAGCTAAAAAAGGACATTGGTGAGACAGGAAAATGTTTGGAGATTGAGAAGTCACCCCCTCCCCAGCTGTGTACCATGGAAATTTAGGTTCCTGCAGTCCTATGTGCAGTCAGTGGAGAAACTCCTCCAAGGGGTGTTCCTGGCTGGGGGAGGAGAGGGCAGAACCAGCTCTGCCTGCAACTGGAGCGGCCACAGGACTCTCATAGCAAAAGTATTTCTGTGGCCCCCAAGTTGATTTTACTTACAATATATAAATCTGTCTAAAATCCCAAAAGATTGGTGTTTTGTCTGATTGCAGTGAAAGGAAGCAACTTCTGCAGGTTTATTTAAGAAAATTGTTCAAACAGGGAAAGATACAAAAATGTTTTGTAAACAAAGCTTCTCTCTCCAGTCAAAACCGTGCACACTCTGCTCCAGCTGACAGAAAGTGGTGCCTCTCCTACAGCCCCTCTGCAAGGGCTGCAGAGGTGGCAGGTTTGTTCTCTCTGCCACCTCTCAGCGGTAGCTAAAGAGACACCACTTAAAATAGGAGTGTGCAAGGTGTGCTTTTGAATAAAACTGGTCAGATTGCAAAAGAATATTTCAAAAGATTATGCTTTTCTTCCAAGAGTTTTTCTTTTTTTCATTTTTAAAAAGTTCTAAGTATGTCCCATGTGAATCTGCAATTCAAAATCTGCAATACCAAGAAGTTTGTTACCCAAGCTGCTGTCTCTGTGCTGCTTGTTCCCTCTGCTCTCTTGGGCAGACATTTGCAGAAGGCACAGAGGTTTTCTCTAGGCTGGACTGTTCCCATGCTGTAGCAGCTATTGAGTGTAGCTGAGGCATGTCCCTGGCCCTGGGGGTGGGCACTGGGGTGGGCTGCAGTGCTCTCTGTGCCTGACTGCAGGGGAATGAGGCTGCTGTGCTGCTTTTTGCTGCCTTTAGCACTGCTGGAACTGGGGGTTGGCACCTGGGGCTGGGCACAGCCTTCCTCCTGCTGCTGCTTCAGGACACTCCTCATCTCCTGAGTGTTCAGATCTGAGCACTGAGAGCATTGCCCTAAAGCATCATCTTACCTGATCTTGAGCACATTTCATCCTTCCTGAGCTAATGATCATTTCTGGCAGCACAGTACATGTTCTTCCTAAATCCAGCGCTCCTCTGGGCTTCTGGCTTGGTTACCAGCCACTGATGCCTTTCAGATTTGCTCTTATCCATCTAACTGCTCTCTCTCACTAAATGTGTCTGATGCCTTGCTCCTAAAGATGTGACAGTAACCTGTGACCTTCCTCAGTGAATATGTGTAACGTTAATTATCATTTAACAGCAGAATGGTCCCTCTAGGAGAGCTCGTTCTTCAACTGTCACAGGGGGAGAGGAGCCAACGGTAATAAAACTCTATCATCTAACTCTATCACTAGCTCTGATAAGATGGGGGGACATTTAGGTCTTGTACAATGAGGTACAATGTACTTTTTTTTAAAAAAAGAAAAGAAAAAGCAGCAATGTGTTGAGTGAAATACAGGTATTGAATGAAAACTTCTGTATTTTTGTCTCAAGTTTTCTCAAAATACTGCAGTTGCATGCAAATGCTGGCATGCTTTAGGGACATGGATGTGACACTGAATTATGATGAAGCTGTTCACTAAGGAGCTGCCATGGGCTCCTGAAAAATGAAAGCTACAACAGCTAATTCTTTAAAAAGGGACGCTGGAAGTAGCAGTGATTACAGACATCCAATCATTGTATGTGTATCTGTCTTTGCATCTTGTATCTGTCTTCCTTTACTTTCCATTAGACTAATTAATTTTAATTCTTAAAGTTGGTCTTAATTTGAGAGCCTTAGGGGTACAGTGATATAGCACAGAGCTCTTAATGGTCTTACTGATTGCCAGCTTCATTTTCCAGCAGTTCCTCAGCAGTCCAAGACTACAGTTGGACCATCCCATAAAATTCTTGATGTGCTTTGCTGAAAGTGGGTTTAATCTATATTGAACTTTAACCAAATTATATATATTGAACCTTTAACCTAATTATCTGTCAGTCTGAAGTGAGTTATTTCATGGAAATCACTTACAGTAACTATATAAATAGCTTTTATGAATTTATGCCCTCCTAGAGAACTTGTTTCAGAGAAAGAAATTTAATTTATACTTGGTATAAATTGCTATTTACATCTGGGAAATAACTAAGTCTTACTTTGGGTGTTGATGCATCATTCTGTAATACTGTCTATATTCAGTGTTTTTTAATTTTAGAACCAGAGGAACACAGTTGCAAATAGCAAAGTCTAACTCATTAGTCTGACTCATTAATAGTTAGTTAATCGTGCTAGATAAACCTGCACTGCGGTGTTACTCCCTTGGCAGAGCATCTTGTCTTGGTTAGACTTTTTAAAGCAAAATATTAGTATTTCCCTGCAAATAACTGAGTTCAAACACTGGTGAGTCATTATTAGTGCAGCTGTACCAAGATGTTTCAGCTCACCATGCTGCAGTCACTAATCCCCCCTTGTCTTTGTTGTACACCCAGAGCCCCAAATCCGTGCAGGACTTGGGATTTACGTGGGATTCATGGTCTAAATCCTTTGTCCTCAAAGGCTGCATTCTCTTGGGTCTTTGGGCACCTCAGGCTCACAGACCAACAACCTGGCAGCAGTAAAAGGCTCTGGTCACCTTGGTTTGCCTTCAGAATTCCTACAAACCCTCTCCTTGGAGCAGTACCCCTGCTCAGGCCCAGAAGTAGTGTCCTTCTCCCCAAACCTGAGCTGTGAGTCAGACACTGGGGGCTGTTTGCCCCTTACTGTGGCCTTGACCCCTGGCAGATGGCTTGGCCACTGGCACAGCCTGGCCAAGGTGTTCTCCTCGTGGCCTGCCAGCTCTGGGAAGCAGCACAGGGAGAATAGTCCTTGGCTCTTCAGGAGAGAAGGAAATGAGTCTGAGAGTCTGTACTTGGATCCTTCATCTGTTTCCCTCTGTTTTCTGTTCCCTGTTGGAGTATGTCAGCTTTCTGACACATGCAGTATCTTTTCTCTTTTCCTTCCTTGATTATCCCTGCAGTTCTCCAGTTCCTTGTGTCGACTGTGCTCTGCTTTTAAACAGCACCTGCATTGCCTTTGGCACTTGCTCTGGGAAAGGTCTGACACAGACGAAGATGAAGCAAGAGCAAGAATTAAGTTCATTATCTTGCTGGAGCAAGGAATATAGAGGGTAGGAAGAGAATGTGTCCTGGATTTCAGCAGGAGCCTTCAGAGGCCTTTATTGTTTCATGGCAAAACTTCAGAGCTTGTAGTGCATCAGCCTCTGAATTCTGCAGGTCTCTCCACTGGGTTCCAGTTCCTGGCTCATGTGTATGAACTCGTGCTTGGGTATTTTGGGGACAGGAAGGACAGAGCCACACCCAGGGACACGGTTCCTGTGATGGATGTTACCTGTCTGCTTCTCATAGAACAGGGTCCGACTTGTGGAGCTTTTACTGAGTTTTTGTCGTGCTGAGGCTCCGGTTTGGGGTTATCTTGTGTTGTTGGGGCACAGAGCCCTGAGTGCAGCATTTGTGACAGAGCAAAATGGCTGAAATTAACTTTCTAAACCCACAGTGGTTTCTGGCAACTGATCCAAGACACCCTGGGGTAAAGAAGAGAACAGGACTTGGGAGATTTTGGCTGCAGGTTTATTTAACTCTTACTTTTCCATCCTGTTAAAAGGAACAAACCCCAGCCTTTTAAAGAAAGCTCATTAAAACAAAGTTCCTTTTTGTCATTATGTGTAATAAAATAGAATGTTTGAAGCCATATAAACTTGTCTATTTGTGTCAGACTGACCCAAAAGATCTCTTGGAAGAAAAAAAATTATTTGTTTCAAAGGCACATGACAAAGAGTTTGAATGAAATGAGAAACCAGATTTTTCCATATGGTTGTTGTGAATAAGAAGAGTGTAAGTTAACAAGTTGCTTTTTTTTACGAACAGCAGACTTTGAAATGCTTTTTAGCTATTATAAAATAAGAATTCAGTGATTTCTTGCCTGAGCAGCCTTCTGTGGCTTACGTGCACACCACGCCTGGCTTACCTTCGGGCTGGGAGGAGCGCAAGGACGCCAAGGGCCGGACCTACTACGTCAACCACAACAACCGGACCACAACGTGGACACGGCCCATCATGCAGGTACCCTGCTGCAGCCAGGGACAAAACACTTGGCTTGGCTGGGGGTCATTTCCATTGCAGCAGCTTCCAGAAATCTGAAATTTAAAGGAAAAACCCTAAGCATTGTCATGGCAATACAGATGAATCATAAAAAGCTGCAACAGTTTAGGATGGTTTTGGTTACTTCTTTTAATTATGTCAAGGCATGGGTTGAGGTGATTGCTGCTAGGGAATGAACTTCCAGAGGTGCAGAAGAGCTCTTAAAAGGAGGCGAATGTGTTCTTTGGAGTGAATTTGAAAGTTGGCTTGAGCCATTAATAGAACCAGACATTCTTGGCCCTTCCTGTGGAATTTCATTGAATACCTGGCCTTGAAGGAAATAGGGTTAAGAAGAGCAGTAGTGATGATAACAATGCCATGAACATGTCCTACTCATGGGTGTGACGTTTGTGACCTGCCTTTGCTCTGGCACAGCTCGCCGAGGATGGGATGGTGGGGCCGGGCACGAGCAGCAGCAACCACCTGAGCGAGCCACAGATCCGGCGGCCCCGCAGCCTCAGCTCCCCCACTGTCACCCTGTCAGCACCGCTCGAGGTGAGCCCCTCCCGCAGCCACTCCTCACTCCTTGTCCTTCAAACAGGGGCTGCACTGCTTT
The DNA here is from genome assembly GCF_001522545.3 of Parus major. Taxonomy (NCBI): domain Eukaryota; kingdom Metazoa; phylum Chordata; class Aves; order Passeriformes; family Paridae; genus Parus; species Parus major. The sequence continues at coordinate 201,815 of NW_015379266.1, read as the reverse complement.
CCAAATAATTCCAAATGCTGTGGGCTGATGTTCGCTGTGACGTGACTAAAGAAGAGCTGAAGTGGCTCCTTCCACAATCGGAGCCTGTGTGTGTTTGACATCTGATGGTGTGATTCAAACTCTTGCCTCAGCTACTCAGGGCTGTGCTGAGGAGAGCTAGCTCTCCAGATTTCCTCCTCATGCTTAAGAGGTTGAAGAGCTGTGGCTCATACAGCCTTGCACTTAAAGGCATTTTTGTAAATGAGATACCCTGCTCCTGAAGCACAAAACACTGCTTTTTTGTCTTTTCCTTGGTAAAATGAATATGGTATGGACACGTGCAGGGCAGGAGCAGGGGAAGGTACAATCAGGTGTAAATCCTGGGGACATTGTCATTGCAGGGGAAGGCACAGAACACCATGTCCTCCACAGCAAAAGACTGGCTGTGTTAGAAGGCACAGATAGAGCTAATTATGTTCTAGTAAATCAGTCCCAGCATTGAACTGTAGTATTAATTACATCTGGAATGAAAAGCTGTTTGCTGTGAGGCCAGACTGGGTTGGTTCTGCAGCCCCGAGTGCCGTGTGAGCAGCGGTGCTGTCTCCTGCTCCGCAGGGCATGAAGGACTCTCCGGTGCGCAGGGCAGTGAAGGACACTCTCTCCAACCCTCAGTCCCCGCAGCCGTCCCCCTACAACTCCCCCAAGCCCCAGCACAAGGGGGCCCAGAGCTTCCTGCCCCCGGGCTGGGAGATGCGCATCGCTCCCAACGGCCGCCCCTTCTTCATCGACCACAACACCAAGACCACCACGTGGGTAAGTGCTCCAGCCGGGGCACCAGGGCCGTGCTCCCGGCTCTCCTCCTGCCCGTGTGCCCCCATGCCAGCGTGGCACTTGTCTTTGTGCTTATAAGAGCCAAAAATGTGTGTGTGTGGATGTAAAAGCCCTTGTGGAATGCAGGCATCCTAAGAACAGGCGTGTGGCTTTTGAGGCACATCCCTGGACATAGCACACACACATTTAATGGTGTCAGGTCTTACATCACCCGAACTCACTCAGCACCAGAAAACTCACTGCACTGTAGGAATCCTAACGAGGCACGTTTTGTTCTGTTCTCCAAAAGGAATAACTGTAATGTAGGAGGATTTCTGGATCAGTGTGTGCCTGACTTTGTAGATCTGCCTTGATCTGTTGGATTTACAGCTGCATACTGTGTGTGTATCCTGTGTTCCAGGAGGATCCACGGCTGAAGTTTCCGGTGCATTTGAGATCCAAAGCATCTCTGAACCCCAATGACTTGGGGCCTCTTCCTGTAAGTGATGCTGTGCCTGCCTTCTGACCTGACCTAACCTGCTGTCCCAGGGCTCTGCTCTGTTCTGGACACAGCCCTTGTTGGAGGCTCTGGAGCCCTGCTGTGTGCTGGGGCTTGCTCAGGTCCTCCAGAGCCAGCCCAGGAGGCTGTGATGGCCTTTGTCTGTTCTACTGCAGTGTTGAGCTTTGCACATCTTACCTGGGCTATGTCTCTGACTGTGCTTTTAGATAATCATTTACTCTTTGGGAAAAGCAGAGCAGATTGTGCCAAGCAAGCTCTTATCAGTGCCACCAGCATGTTCTAGCATTTAGAAATTGGAATAAATTTTGATTTTTCAATGAAACCCTCATATTTTGCAGAGCAAATCATCAGTCTAATGTCAGAAGCTTTGTCACACTTGCAATCAAGGTATAATGGGGATTTACAGACATGTCAAATGCAGAGCTTTGCTTTGTTTTTAAAAATACCCCCAGACCTTAAAGGTAGAAAGTAATGTGTGAAAGCTGCCACGTGCCTGGTCAGAGCAGCAGGAATGCTCTTTGGCTTTAGGAAACACTGTGCTTTTGCAGTTGTCCAGGTACATGGGGCGTGTGTTCACCTTGGAGGCACTGAAGGGCCAGTTACAATTTGTTCTGTTAACTGCAAGGGGTGGAACCAGGGTAGCCTGACTTGTCACTAGCAACAGGTCATTAGTAACAGATTTCACCTCAGTTAAACCTCCTGGTTTGGATTGAGGCTGGGATGAATACAGAATTTAACACGAGTTTCTCCAACAAGACTGAAGTGAAATAATTTCTCCTCTGTATTTTCTGGCAGGCCAGGCTGGCCAGCCTTGCCTACAGCCTGCCATCCGCTCTCCTTTCTGCACTGCAGGGAAAAGGGAACAGATGAAAAGGGAAGCCCTGAGGACTAGGTTAGGACATTCTTGTCCCACTGTACAGGGAGCCTGGGTTACACATTTACAGTAAATAACCCACATGGCTTTCACAAGTAGGAGCAGAAACTTTCAAACTAAGCCACGATGGACCATCTGTTCTCTGTGATTGTTTGCCCACAGCAGGAAATGGGTGGGAATCCTGAGGCAAGAGGTTTCCACTTCCAAGCTTTAGAAAATATTCCCTGCACAGGATTCAGTTACCTCTACATGATCTAAATCTGAGTCTGCCTTGATTTCTGGCCTTGCCATTATGCATCTGGTCACTTGGGGTTTCCTACCTCATAAGCATCTCTGAGACAAGTCCAGTAGGTGTGGGCAGTGCGCTGCTTCAGGCTGGGAGAGACTGGTACTGCTTCACTTACACTCTTTTCTTTGTTTTTATTTCCCATTTCCAGCCTGGCTGGGAGGAAAGAATACACCTGGATGGAAGAACGTTTTATATAGACCATAGTAAGTAAGCACTCAGGCACTAGAGCAAATAGACAAAGGGAGGTACCAAGTATTGAAGTGAAAGCTTTGTGATTTTACTCTTCATTTAGGAAGCCAGGTGTTGATATGTGGAGACATTGATACCAGAGACTTAGTGCCCTCCTACGGTACTGTACATTCACTGGAAGCTTGCTTTAATTGGCTCATCAAGCTTTGTCCCTCTCTGACTTGTGAAGCATTAACATTTCCTCTCTGTGGTTTCTTTTGTTCTTGTTGATATTTTGGAGTTGTTGTTGTTGTTGTTGATGATCCCATGGCTTATTTGCACTTAATAAATTAAAATATACACTAGGAATAGAAAATAAGATGAGAAAAGATCCTGTAGCCACAGCTCCACATATAGGCAGTGGAGCAATTAGCACTGAGAAGTACTTTCCTCTGCTTTCAGGTTTGTGGCAGTGCTGATTCTGATCTTATTTCCTATTTAGAGCATGTGAAACTGCACCAGCCCATTAATATTCTCCAGTTCTGTTAGTGGAGTTTTAGTGTAAGTGATGTTTCATTGTAGATTTGTCTTCCTAGAGCATCTCAGAACTGCTGTGTGAGTTTTGTTGGTGTTTGGAAACAAAGCCACCCACAAAGGCTGGCCTGGGTCTTCTTATTTATTTTTTTTGTTTGTTTGTTTGGGGTTTTTTTTTTGAGATTTTAAGACTTATACTGAGACATTTCTTCACAGCCATTGCTACCTGTCATAACCATCAGAGGAGGGTGCACAGAGAGTTAAAAGCTAAACTTAGCCATGTTTGACAGAATTAGGTTTGTCCCTCAGTTTCACTGAGTCCCACACTCATCCACAGAGATGACAGTGTTAAGTCATTATTAAAAGACTGCCTTTAAAGTAATAACAATTTTGAAATGGTATAAATACTTTTAACTAAACACTGGAAATACACTTGTCAAGCACCCAGTGAACCTCTTCCAAACTTCAGTACAGAGTTCTCCTTTATCCCTTCCATAATTGTTTTTCCCAGCAGAGATCTGGAATTGTAACTATGGCCACTGATTTTAAACTGCTGCCACTAAGGAGTCCCAGGATAAAATTGTCCCATTTAAAACACCTGTGTAACTGCTGGGCCTTCCAATCTCTCTTAAAAGTCTTTAATATTTTAGTGTCCTTCAGCTATTTGAGCATGTGTTAGTCCCTAAAGTGGAATGTTAAAGTCATACATTAATTAGACTTCCTCAAAGAATTTGTAACTGTTAACGAAGCAAAATTTATGTGCATCTGAATTCTCCCTCCAGGCTCTTTGATCTGAGTGGATTTAGCTTCTCATATAGCATTTCTCACAGAAGCTGAGGGAAGCTTTTGGTAATGCTGCCTGTTTCCAGCAGATGTCCCTTTGGTCTCAGCCTGGTGCCTGAGCACTGCTGGGCTGGGGGGCTGGAGGGGCAGGGGCTGTGCCACTGCCAGGACACAAAACCAGCAGGACAAGTCTGCCAGAGTCAGCTGCTGGTCGTGTCCTGCTTCCCTGCAACGTTTTGTACCTCTGCTGCACACTTCTCCAGTGCTGTTTGTCCTATTTTTGAAATGTTTCTCTCATCTTTGGGAGAAACTGCAGAATTCCCCTGCAGCCAGCACAGCCTCTGTGCTGTTCCACAGGGACCAGAAGCACTGAGAGCAGCACACAGGTGTTACTGGTACCAGAGGGGTTCACTGTGTGTGACACTGAACCCTTCCCTGGCTCTCTGGGCCCTCAGCTGGCCCTGGCCCTGTCCTTCCATGGGCACCCTGGTGTTCCCTGCACTCTGCTGCTGTTCCTGGAGCCTCTGTTCTACCTGCTGGAAGGGATCACAAGGAAAAACAACCATTCTGCAAACATCTTCTGAAGTGTTACCAGGGATTCACAGACAAGGGGGATGGATACATTGAATGGGTTCCCCTCAGAGTCTGCCCACATCCACCAGCACGTGCTGATAGTCACAATATGCATCATCAGTGATTTACACAAGGAACTAGGGGGAAGCACTCCTTAGTTCAGCAGGAAGCAGCAAGGCAGGAGAGGAATTGCTGGAATGGGATGGGAAGTGAGAGTGAGGCTGGCAAATGGTCACTGCAGTGTGCAGGAAGAGGATGTGTGAAGAGAACTGCAAAGTGTTGCTCAGAATGGGAATAATTAGCAGAATTTTGGTTGAAAAGGGCATGAAAAATGCCATCACCTGGCCATGAGTTATCTCACCCTGTGATGTATTGACAGGAGTGCCCAAATCCGCCCCTTCTGATGCCATCAGCACTGGGAATGTCTGGCTGTGAGAGTTCTGTATCTGGAATAGGGGGCCCCTTGGAAAGGCAGGGAGAAGAGGGAATCCTCAAAGGCCTGAGAGCCTGCTTTATGACAGAGAATTGTATTGGTGGGAAGACTCAAATCTTTGAAATTTTTAAAAATGTTGAGACTTTTGAAAATGTTCTTCAAAAATAATGCTTGTTATCCATGTCCACTTGGGATAAGACAAATAATCCTGAGCTACAGTTCCAGGTGGAGTTGTTCATGCCAGACCATTTTTAATATGAAGTCCCTGTAAGACTCTGAAAACAAACTTAGGCTGAGATTCGTTGGTGTTGTTGTGCACTCAGAAGTACAGACAGCAAAGAGCTGACACACTGTCAGTCATTTCCAGTTGTGTTACCTCTGACTTCACAGAAAACTGGCACTGTGATTTGTGGCTGCTGGTGTCAGGAAGTGACCAGAGAACTGTGAAAGGGAATTCCAGTGTAGGGGCTGAAAATGGAAAGGGCTGGGCTGGGAGGTCCCACCTTGGCAGCAGCTCTGGGGTCTCTGGAGCTCAGGCTGGCAGCCCTCCAGCATTCCTGTAAGTGATCAATAGTTTAATGTGTGAAGGGAAGTAAACTAATATTTTACTGTTAAGTTAACTAATAGATCAAATGTCTTGAAAGGTGCTTGCAATCCTTCAGAACTTTCTCCATGTAACATTTGCTTAATGGCACCTTTCAGATTCAGTCCCTGTTAAACCAGCTTGGGATGCTCAGAACTTACAGGGCTTTTCCAGTTCTAGAAACATGGAAAATGCAATCTGGATTCCTGCTCCCCAGTCCCTAAACCCAGAGCAGTGTCAGTAACAGAGGGATGGCAGGCCATGGGTGACCAACACCTCGCCAAAGCAGGTGGCACCTGGGATGGGGTTGGAGCATTGTCTTATTGTTGCAACACCATTGTTTTGTTGTGATTCCGTCGTGTTCAGAATCCTGGGAGGAGCAGCTGTCTTAGAGCAGGGGAGTCCCACCGTGGTCCTGTAGAACCTTTCCTGTCATCCTCCTGGTGCTCCTCCAAGCTGTGGATGGAAAGCAGCTCCCTTGGTCATAACTGCGTGGTTCTCTTGCACCAAAACAGGACAGTTCTGCCTCCCTTCACCTTCTCATTAAATCAGTCTGGGGAAAATGCTGTTCCCTCCAGGTTTAGAAGTATGATACTTCAGCTGTCTCTGCAGAATTTCCAAGCAGTAACCTGGGGTGTCATTGCCAAAAGTTTGGGGTTCCTTTACGTGTGGGGCCGTGTATCTCCAATCCCAGCCCATGTTCAAATGAACACGTTCACCCACTCGTGCAGATGTTGCCATCAAAGCAGTGCAAGTTCCCTGGGTTCTGGGGTAGTTTTGTGTTTTTGAGTGAATGTTTTCAACTAAACAGTGTGTTGGGGCTGGGGAGGGTGGGGAGACACAAGCGTGTGCTAACCCTGCCAGAGCTGAGCAGTGCTAGGGAGAAAAAAGCGACAGAAATTCACAGTGTGGTACCAGAGAAACCATGGGATTGTTTCTTTTGTTATTTGCAGATAATAAAATTACACAGTGGGAGGACCCCAGGCTGCAGAACCCAGCCATCACAGGCCCAGTAAGTAATGCTGTGGGATCTTCCATTAAATGCCCATTAAACTGCTTCCATGAAATGCTCTGCCTGCTCCCCACGTCAGGGCTGGGCAGCCTGGGAGAGGAGCAGGAGCTCTGCTGCTCCACATCCTAAGTCAGAAGAAGCTGGGAATGTCACACCAAGTTCAGGGCAGCCTTCCCAGATTGTTCAGGGTTTGGGGAGGCCCATGGAGAAGTGCTCCTATTTCCCCATTACCTGGGTGGTTACTGACAGTAGGACTTTACTGAGCTGACACATTGTTCTGTTTATTTGGGATCTCTGGACAACGAAAATCTCTTTCCACTTGGGAGGAGAGAGATGGGCATATGTGGATTCAAAGTGTGAAAAAAAAAATAGACAAAAATGGATCTGTCAGTTTAAGAGACATAAAACCTCCTGCAGGTAAACAGAGGTTTCAGAATATCAGCCTTAGAAAAATATAAACACAGCATTTTACTTCAGTATCAAATTTTAAAAATACCAAAGAGTGATTATTTGACTTTTTATGCTGGTTTTATGCTGGATTATGCCAGTTTATGGTAATTCTGAGTGATCAAACTTCCAATCCCAAGATGTCTCCTGTGCCTTTTTATTCTGGGTAAATCCTTGGGACCTTTAAGAGTTTCAGGACAAAGGAGATGAGCCTGCTGCACGGTGTAATTCCAATTGCTTAGTAATAATATCAGTAATAGTCACTTGTTTGACCATAGTTGCTTTTAGGGGGATTTACCCATTTTTCAGACATTTAAAACTGGAGATCCTCACACACAGCACTGTGCCAAATGTTAATGGGCCTCTCCCCAGTGCTGAGCGTAAATGAGAGACTGTTTGAGAAAGTTTGTTTAAAGGAAATGAAATGCTCATGGTTCCCTGAGTGACTGGCAATGGTTCATTTGTTGGTTTTTAAGGGAAAGCAGGAGCTAATCCATTTCACAGATGCACTAAGGATTCATCTGAATGTTTTCAATAATAATAGATATAATATAATATTTAATTATATTGAAATAATAATGTGCCACCAAAACCAGAATTACTTAAATTTCATTTCTTGTTGGGTTTAAATAAAGGAAACATGTAGAAAGATTATTTAACAGCTGTAGTAAAGTCATGTTACCTTCAGAGGAACATGCTGTCATTTGGGGGGTTTTTAGATCTCTCATGGGTGGGTGCAGGGGAGCCCATAGCACAGTGCTACCTTTTAAATTCCTTTTTAACACCGTGGGGTATCAGCAGAGCAGCTGGAATGACGTGTCCTCCCGCTGCTCCCAACAGGCAGTGCCGTACTCCAGGGAGTTCAAGCAGAAGTACGACTATTTCCGCAAGAAGTTAAAGAAACCTGTGAGTAGAACCAGCACGGGGGGGCTGCAGGTCACACCTGCCAGGTCACCCCACTGTGCTGCTCCTCAGGGGCTCATGTGGGAACCAAAAATACAAAGCCAAGTTTGAATTTGATGGGTTTCTCAACGAGAAGCTTTTTAAAGTCTTTAAGACTCATATTTTTCTAGATAAATGCAAATGCCCTTAAAATAGAGAACAGTCAATCTTTCTCCTTTTTTGTTTTGTTTGTTTGACACTTTTCTTGTCATTTTCATCAAATATTTATCATAGAAGTCTGCAGCACTGTTCTGGAAGTGGCCCAGTTCCTGCCATGCTCTCAACCTGTGGGCTGTGAGAGCACTGGGAAGTAAAAACACGGGGAGCTGGAACAGCAGATGTCTGATCTCTCACTGAGTCAGTAATTTGCCCAAAGACTTACTTCTTGAGACTAACAAGGATAATCTAATCTTCTTTGACACAGGCTGACATACCCAACAGATTTGAGATGAAATTACACAGAAATAACATTTTTGAGGAGTCCTACAGAAGAATCATGTCTGTGAAGAGACCTGATGTACTAAAAGCCAGACTCTGGATTGAATTTGAGTCAGAAAAAGGACTTGACTATGGAGGTGTGGCCAGAGAATGGTTTTTTCTCTTGTCCAAGGAGATGTTTAACCCTTACTATGGTCTCTTTGAATACTCAGCAACGTAAGTGTCCATTAATATTTGTTTTCTCAAGAGATATACATTACATTTTGCATAAGAGGCAAAGCTGCTCTGGGCAGAAGCAGCTCCTCCTTCCCGGGGTGCCCTGGGCAGCCCCACTGTCCTGGTCCTGCTGCCCGTCAGAGAATCACCTCTGGAATTGTCCTTGAGGACCCAGAAAACATTTCCATTGCTCAGACAATATCCAGGGCAGCAAAACTGCAGTTTTTGAGGCCTGTAATTGTGAAGGGACCAATGTGACAGAAAAGCTTTCCTCTGCTGCCCAGAGCTGCTGTAGAGCGAGCTCAGAACGCAGCTGCCCGTGGGGGCTCCCCAGCAGTGGCCTCCCTTTAAACTGGGGGCTGCCCTGCTTTAAAACCTTGGGGTAATCCACTCGTGCCAGGGAGAGAGGGCATCTCTTGCTCACAGTGGGTTTGCTTTGCTGCTGTGTCAGCCCTCGGTGCCTCCGTGGTGGGACAGACTGGACACAGCTCGGCAATGCTGGTGAAGGGAGATGCCCCAAGCACAAGTTATTTATTAACATATCTGAGTATCTGCTTGTTTAAAGGCTTGGTTCTTTAGCTGTTTTTTTTTCTTTCCCCAAAAAAGGGACAACTATACACTTCAGATTAATCCTAATTCAGGTCTCTGTAACGAAGACCATCTGTCGTACTTCACGTTCATTGGCCGTGTTGCCGGCCTGGCCGTGTACCACGGGAAGCTGCTGGACGGTGAGTCCTGCTCTGCTGCTGCCACTGGCCTTGGGGGAAGGAAATGCACCTGCTTGAGAGCCCCAGGCTCTGGGGACAGTCTAGGACTGACACTGGTGAGACTTGAATGGTGATTCACAAAATTACAACAAGTGGGTTTCACACGAAGTTTTGCTCCTTTCTCCACTCAAGTTGAAACTCCAGAACCAGCACGAGCACTTGTCCCCAGAGGAAAAGAATGGAATTTGTATCAGACATTTCCATACAAGCCTGCAGACAAACTAGGGGGGTCAACTGCAGCATATTTTGATATGTAAAATTATTGCTGAATGACTTAATTATAATTTCTGCTTCATTTTGAAATCTCACACCAGGCAGACATTACTGACCAGATTTTCCTGAGCCCTGGTGCAGCAAAAGAAGCAGAGGAGTCCTGAGCAGAGGAAGCTCACCAGCCTGCTTTTCAGGCAATTCCTTGGAGAGAGGAGTAGTGATTTTACATGGGATGGAGTGTCCTGAGCTCTATTCCCCAGCTTTTGGCTCTCTCTGCCATTAATGTTAGGGTGGTCAGTGGAGTATGGCAGTTGGCAGATAATTGAAAAACTGGACCTTCTGTGCCTAAATACACCCGAGCTGCTTTGATGCTGTTGCAGTTGCAGGACTGTTACAGTCAGGAGGTAACAGGAAATGCCAGGGGTGGTGGCCCCAAGCAGTTGTACCTTCATGGAGTGTGCAGAGCAGGGCAGGTAACGCTCTCCTCTCTCACAGGCTTCTTCATCAGACCTTTCTACAAGATGATGCTGGGGAAGCCCATAACTCTGAAGGACATGGAGTCAGTGGTAAGACCCCATTTAACCTGTGCCAGTGCTCACAGACCCATGGGTTTCTACAGCTTTGCACTAATTGCCTGTTTTCAAATTGCCTAATTGTGATCTGCCCTAGGATAGCGAATACTACAACTCTCTGAAGTGGATCCTGGAAAATGACCCTACGGAGCTGGATCTCATGTTTTGCATAGACGAGGAAAACTTTGGACAGGTATGTAAAGGTTATTTCCATCTTAGGACTGGTTACTGCCAACAGGTACCTGAGCACTGAGCAGAGTCTCATGGTGGTGAATGCACTGATCAGCCTTCAGCTCGCTGTGTTCCCTGCTGGGACTGGGGGTGCCACATCCCTGTCAGGGAGCCGCGACGTCTCTGTGACAGGCTGGATAACAGCTCAATTAAATACTCGCAATGAGGAGAAATAAAGGTGTGCCACAGTCCAGCTGGGACATGGTCTGAGCCCAGGGACTGTTTGGGTTTCCCAGGTTGAAGGTGTGCTCGGGGGAGAGCGGCAGAATGACCAGGGAGGTCCTCTCTGCAGTGCCTGTCACAGAGACAGCTGGTACGGCAGGGGGAAGCTGCCAGGTCTCATAGCATCACAGTCCATTACAAATGAAAATGTTGTAGACATTAAATTAATTTGCTTAGAAGTTTTTATGTCTTTTATGACCTTTTCTAGTGTATTCCCTTTGCTTCTGAGAGCTAGATCCTGGCTCCAGGTACAACTTGACCTGGGACTATAGAGCCTTTTATAAAAACTGACTGAAACATTTCAAACCATGCACTCAAAGTCGTGTCCAAAACATTCTGATCCACTTTCCAGTGCTTACTGCCTTTTTCCTGAAGCAATATAAAGTTATGGATTACATGGAGAAAGTATTACATAGGGAAAGTATTGAAGCCACAGATTAGAGAGGTTTTGTAATACACTGGTTGGCTTTGGGCAGTTTCAATATGTGATTTAGCTTCTTTTATTAGAAATAGTAACTATTAAAATTTTGTACATATAAAGTACATATTTTTGGTTATATTTTATATAAATATATAATTTCATTATTATAAATAACAATTATAATTATTATATGGTCCCTCTTTGCCAGTTTTCCCTCCTGTCAGTGCAAGTTTGTTCAAAAGTGTAAATCAATTTACTTATGATTTCCTGATACTGCTTGTAAAATGCTGCTCAGGGAGAGTGGCTTCTGGGAGAAAATGTCCTCAAATAACAGGTTTTTTGGTCTTCTGAAATACAGACATATCAAGTGGACCTGAAGCCCAATGGGTCTGAAATCATGGTAACAAATGAAAACAAGCGGGAATACATTGAGTAAGTATCATTATGGAATATGCCTTGGAGTAAGAAAGAGCAGTTGTAGTTACAATTGACCCTGCTGCAATTCCTAAACTTTGTACTGCACAAGAACATCAGAGATCATTTGAAAAAAAAAATAAATCTTACTGTTAATATTGGTTATATTGGTGAGATGTAAGAACAAAGAGTACATTAAATTACATGCTTTGTTCTCCTGGAATTCCTCCCCATGGAAACATGCTTCTCTGACATCTAGCTCAGATGAGCCAGAAGATGCTCTCCAGCCTGGCCCTCATCCCACTGTCCTCCTCTGCCAGTCACAGACCAGAGCCAGGATTCCATTGCCAGTGCTCCTACCAGAAATTGGCCAAATCTCAATTTAGGTGTAATTTTCAGCTTTCTCAGTTCTTCTGCCTACCAGGATGTAAAATGCAAAATTCACTTATACCTGCTGGCATTTTAAATCAGGGTCTTTTCCAAGGTGAAAGACATTAAAATTGCTACATTCATGCAAATTGGTAATTCATTTCCAATGCCTGCATCTGGACCAATTCCATGCCTGGAATTGATTTTTTATGCCTGCACCTGTGAGGTGTTTGTGCTGTGGGTGGCTGGTACTGAAAGCAAGGTGTCCCTTTGATGCTGCAGTGTATTTCTTTATTTATAGGCGAGGTGCTGTGTCCTGACAGCTCTCCTCAGAGCTTGCAGACTTTGCTGGGGATTTTTAATTACTCAGTGCTCTGGAAGAATAAAATGTCTGCTCACGTAGGTACCTACAGGAGTGAAAATATTCCCACTGTGATTTGGTCATAGTCACTGGGGTTTTTGGTTTGTTTCTCCAAAATTCACTCAAGTCACCAGCCAATAAACTGGATCAACTGGTGAAAGCTGCTCAGTTACCTGAACTTGCTGAAATTGTAAATGACAAACTGAAAGCACTTGGGGCTGCTGAAACCTCTGAACACTTGGCTGAGACCTGGTAATGAGTTTGTTTTTCTGATGGGCTCTTGTTTCTTTCTGCAGCCTGGTCATCCAGTGGCGGTTTGTCAACAGAGTGCAGAAACAAATGAATGCCTTTCTGGAGGTGAGGTTCTTTAGCTCCTTTCTTTCACAGAAATTGGGGGTTTTTTCTAACACAGATTTCCTAACTCACTGCTGTGTCTGTAAAGGGAGATTGGCACAGAATGCAAGTAGAATACTTAATGTTTTATGATTTTACAGTTTAATCTTGTGTAAGAATATATCATCTTTCCCTTATGAGAATAAGGTCATTCTCTTTCGAGTTTAATTATTTCAGCTTGAAGGAATTTGGTCACTGATGTTTTTAATTAGAATTTATGTGGAATGAGAGTTTTAACTTTGCTCTTCTTTTTAGGGATTCACAGAACTGCTTCCTATTGATCTGATTAAAATTTTTGATGAAAATGAACTAGAGGTGAGTCAATTTGGTGCCCCAAGCTGACAGTTCTCTGACAGATGTGCCATGCTCTGGGCTCTTTAGTTATCCATCCCTCTCCCTTAGGGAATGTGCAGACACAGCTGCCTTGCTCAGAGTTAGAAATCAGATGTTTTAATAAATCTATTCATCATGTGCAAAGAAGTGTAGTTTCTCAGGGAGGTGGTTGGGGGTGTGCCTCTGAAAGCCTGGAAGTAACTTGGTGGTCAGTGCCAGCCCCATTTGAGGCAAACACATGGAAGTTGCTGTCCCGTGGTGTGAGTGTGCAGCCATTCTCCAGTAGCTGGAACACTGTGGGAAGAAACTCAGACTCTCCCCTCCCTGTGTGCATAAATGACCAAAGGGGCAGTGACACCTTGTTCCCCTGTGAGAGCAGGGAACACACACTCCTTCACACCCCACCGTTCTGCCTCCCTGCAGTTACTGATGTGTGGCCTTGGTGACGTCGATGTCAATGACTGGAGACAACACACCATCTACAAGAATGGTTACTGCCCAAATCATCCCGTTATCCAGTGGTTCTGGAAGGTAAGGCTGGGTGCCACCTCTGACTGGTCCTGTAAGTCAAAGTTATTGCCCCTTTTTTGCAATCATTTTTCTTCATGAAAACTGCTATGAATGAGGAGGGTGTTATGGTGGGGGCAGGATCTGCTGTCACCTCACTCAGGTGCCAGAGCAGCCCACAGATGCTACCTGGAGCAGAGACAATCCACTCTGTCCCGAGGGCTGCCTCATACAAAAGGTCATTCACGCTGGCTTTGGGCTGCTCTTCAGCCCAGCCCATGCAGGCCAGGCTTAGGGGGCTGAGGCCAGTGGTGTCCATTTGCCAACAGGCTGTTCTGCTGATGGATGCTGAGAAACGGATCCGGCTCCTGCAGTTTGTGACCGGGACATCACGTGTGCCTATGAACGGATTTGCTGAACTTTATGGTGAGCTGCTCGTGGCGTGATGGGAATCCAGCCAACCTCTGACCCCCACGCAGCCCTGAGTTTGAAATGCTGATGTCTGAGCTCACTTCCTTGGCATCACCAAGCTCTGAAACCAACTCACAGGGCTTGGAAAGAAAGAAGCGCATTGGTATTGCTTTAATGTACCTGTAACGGGTGAAAAATCCGGCCCACAACTGATGCCAACATTTCATGTCAAAAACAATGTTTAGGAGTTTCTGTAGTGTCCAGCAATTTCTGTTTCATACGGTTTTCATTTTCACCCAGGTTCAAATGGTCCTCAGCTGTTTACAATAGAGCAGTGGGGGAGTCCTGATAAGCTGCCCCGAGCTCACACCTGGTAAGTCACCAAAGCATAAATTCCAGAGCTGCCCACGCTCAGCTCTGCACCAAACAGCATTTGATCCTGTGGGTCCCCAGAGCCTTCACAAACTGAGAAACTGAAGGATATTAGTTTATTTCCTACATCCTAGTAAATGGATGTAATGAACTACAGCAAGTCAGACATCACCAAACAGCCACAGAAAGCCCATAAATCATTGGAGAATTCAAAACAAATGTAAGGTTATAATTTAACCCTGGTTTATAGATTTTGCAGACGTGGAAAGCATTCAGCACTAATTTATCTTGCTCTCTTACATTTCAGGAATGTGGCTTTTCAAAGAAAAATTGTGCTGAATTGGAAAACTGTTATATAGAGTATCAGTACAGACTGGGGATCTCTCTGTGAAACTTATCATTCTGTAGAATAATGAGCTTTAATAAAAAAAAAACAAACCTGAAGACAAAAGCACAAAACCCACCAAACAAAATCACAATACTACCCTGAACACACTCCAAAATCAGCCCATCCTCTTTGGGTTCCAGTTCTCTGGTAGCTTTTACCCTTTTACCTTTGAAAGATTTTCTCTTGGATGTTTCATCTCTTCCCCTCAGAGAGCAAGGGGTCTGTCCTCTAAATCCAGAATATTTTTGCTGTGTCTCAAGAAATCAGTCTTTTGACAAAGATTGTTTTCTGTCATCTAAATGTAGTGAGGGGCTTTCTGTTGGCTTTTTTCCCCTCTGCTTAGTGATTTTTACCGAATTCCTGCTTCCAGCCTTGCAAAGGAAGGCAGCACACAGTTACTGGAGAGCTCACCTTGGGCAGGTGTGAGGTGTGCAGGGAACTGTGGAGCACAAGCTGCATTCTTAATCCGAGACCCCTAATTGTTTCATCTTTTCTAGTTCTTTAAAACTCTGTTTTCCCACGGATTATTGACTCTTTCCTTGTCCCTTCCAGCTTTAACCGCCTGGACTTACCTCTGTATGAATCTTTTGAAGACCTGCGGGAGAAGCTCCTCATGGCCGTGGAGAATGCCCAGGGGTTTGAAGGGGTGGATTAACTTTGCAGGAGCCGTTCCCTCTCCAAGCATGTTTTGCTGGCTTTGGCACCTGCCCGAGGGGCTCCGAGGGACTGTGGCATAGCAGCTGCCCGGCGCTGGGCTCTGGAGCAAAGCCTGGCAGCGCAGGGGCCGAGCCCCGAGGCTGGGACTGTCACCTGGGGTGGCCTTGCTGATGTTCCCGCAGCAGCTGCGAACTGATCACATTTCAGCAGGACTTACTCTATTTATGTTGTGCCTCTGTAGGCAAAGCCCTTAATAAATATTTTACACAATTTCTAATGACAATGAATGGGATTAATCATTTTACAGGTATAGTATTACAACTCATGTTTACTTCTTAATTGCTTTAGACATTTTCAGATTTTATTTCATTACAATTAAATATCATATACTTGGAAAAAATGAGCATTTTTCTTAATTTCAGACTTTTTTTAAAGCACGTTGAGCCTTGTGTTCCTAAAGCATTCAGAGTAGGAGAAAGTGCTGTTGGAAGCTTTCTCTCCATGGGCTGTCTCCCAAAAGCAGCTCTCTTCATTAAGCACATCACTATTGTTGTGTATCCAGAAGTATGGGCTGGATATTGCGTTTTTGTATAAGTACTACAAGAGTGTCAAGGCACAGCAGAGCCCTGACACAGCATGTCCAGATCTCTGTTCTACCAAAACTGCCTTGTTACTGCCAAGCTGTACATGTGCTACAAAGCATCTGGGCTGGGGTTGGCATTAAGCCTTGCAGGAGAACGTGCTGAACCCTGTCATTCTCTCTGTACAGTGATTGGTTTCCATCCTTTCCTCGTTCCTGTTTGCAACGGAGGCGTTCCGAATGAAATCTGGCACTCTGGAACACAGCTCTGTTCTGGCTCCTGTTTGTGTGCACTTGCTAATGAACCTAATTAACACTGGGGTTGTTCATTTCTAATGGCACTGACTCTGAAGGCACTTTCTGTACCACTGGGAAGGCAGACCTGGTTTGAGCATAAACATGAATGGGATTTTACTCCTTCCCACTGCACATGTCCTTCTGGTGCAAGATCTGTCCATGGTGAATTTGGCTGCTGCTGACCCAACCAGCTCTAGACCTGAGCCTGCAGACATGTTCCTCAGCAATTGTTTCTGTGGTTTCTTTTTTACTTACAAAGATTTATTTAATATACACTGCTATCTAATCCATTTTGTTACCTATGACATGTTGCATGCCTAATCTATAATGTCTGAGTTGCTTCTGTTTTGTGGCGGATTAAAGGTGACAGATCTGTGCTTGCCCCAGTGCAGTGACATGGTGACAGCACTGCTGGAGCAGGGCTGGTTCAACTCACCACCCTGTTCCCCAGCACCCCAGCAAGGTGACACCACTTGCCAAAAGAAACTTCCACCTCACTGCCAGCAGTTTTTGAGCCCTAGCCTTAGCTGTGTGTCCAGCCTGAGTGCAGAGCCTCGGGTACAGGATCACCCAGCTGGGAAGACGCCTTACTGCCAGCAACGCTCAGCAGTTATGGTCCCAGTCCTGAGGAAGATTAGGGCAGTACTTGAATGCAGTTCAATATTCCTTCTCTATTAAATATGCTTCCTGACATTCCTGCCTGACCTTTTCCATCTGTGGAGTGAGCTGGAACACAAGACAGTGGCTGGCATCAGCATGGACAGGAATGCTGGACTGACTTGCTTGGCTCTGGGGACAGGATAGATAAAGCCAGGTGTTCCCACTGACCTGTACATTAAGCACAGCTGATTCTAATATGGAATACTTTGAGACAAGTGTCATACTCCAAAATTTGTTTTCTTTGTCTTTTCCTGGAGGATTTCTGGTGAAGCCTGATGCATCCATCAGAACATAGGGACCGCTGGGCCTGTTCTGGCTGTGCAGCTGCAGTGCCCCGTCAGGCACAGAGGAAGGCTGGCACCAGCTGAGGCAGGTTATGTCTAACAGTCCACCCTTCCCTCCTGGTGTGCTCTGTCCTTCCTTTCTCCTAAAACAGGTTCTCTAATACTTACCTTTATCAAAGGCTTCTCAGCCCCCTAGAATTACTCGGTACCATCTGACTGGAAGTTTCTCTTGGTTGGATTATTTTTCTTTCTTCGTAAAATTAAATCTAGACTAATTGGCTAACCAGCTTCTGAGAGCTGCTCCTCAGCCCAGCCCACAGCCCCCCCAAAGCGTGACTGGTGATTGCAGCACGGAGGCAAGGCTCACTCCATGAACTACAGTTACTGAGGAAATCAGCTGTTCCACAGCTTTATTTCTCCTAAGGAAATTTTAATTTACAGCAGAAACTGTGCCCACCCCTCAGACCCCATCTCCCATTATTTCTGGGGTTTCTCCATGAGAATTCCATGCTGACGCTGCACAAAAGCTCCCCGAGCGCTGCTGGGACTGGTGGGGTTCGGGGGTTCTGGGGTCCGGGCCCGCAGTGAGACCGTGCCCGGCGCCCGGCCGGGGCCACAGCTGGAGCAGGAGGAGCAGCACCGGGCTCGGCTGATGTGGGACCCGGTCCCGATCCCGGCTCGGTCCGGCGGGCACGGGGAAGGGGTCAGGGTGGGGCCGGGGCCCTGCGGTGGGTCACGGAGGGTCCCGGGCTGGGGCCAGGAGGCTTCAAGGGCGGGGCCGAGAAACGGGCGGAGGCGAGACCAGGCGGTACCGGGGCGGGGCCAGGCGGTACCGGGTGAGACCAGGCGGTACCGGGGCGGGGCCAGGCGGTACCGGGTGAGACCAGGCGGT
>NW_015379266.1:182632-183728 GCF_001522545.3 Parus major | reverse complement strand
GGGCCAGGCGGTACCGGGTGAGACCAGGCGGTACCGGGGCGGGGCCAGGCGGTACCGGGTGAGACCAGGCGGTACCGGGGCGGGACCAGGCGGTACCAGGTCGGGGCCAGGCTGTACCGGGGCGGGGCCAGGCGGTACCGGGTGAGACCAGGCGGTACCGGAGCGGGGCCAGGCGGTACCGGGGGCGGGACCAGGCGGTACCGGGGGCGGGGTCAGGCGGTACCGGGGGCGGCTTCAGGGGCGGGTCCCGGACCCGACTCAGGTGTGCGGGGCGGGCCCGGCTCAGGTGTGCGGGACTCCAGGGCGGCTGCGCGGGGCGGGACCGAGGTGATTTCATCCCCGGAAGGTACCTGGCTGCCATTTGCTCACTATGAAAACGGTAAGAGCAGGAGCTCCTTGTCCGAAGGCCCCAGGTGAGTCGTGGGAGCTTCGGCTTTCCCTGCTCTCCCCGCCGCGGACCCCGTCTTCCTTCTCCCCGAATTCCTCTTCTTTCTGCCCCTTTCGACCCCGTCCCGACCCACCCCAAACCCGACCTTCCCACTCCTTCCTCTCCTCTTCCCATCCCCTTCTATTCCCCGTCTCCCCCTCCTCTGTCCACCCTCCTTCCCCCCCACCCGGCCTTTCCCTTCCCCTCCTGCTTCCCTTCCCGACCCCCTCTCTTCCCCTTCTCATCCCTGCTGCTCCTCCTGTGCCCCTATCCATCTTTCTCCTTCTTTCTCCCGCAGGGGTCAGCTCCGGCTGGATGCCCTCTGGAGGGGGGGATTTTCCCCCTCTAGACTCTGCCACCTGCTCTGGACAAGGTCCATTCTTGCTTCCTCCCTGGGACCCCCCCTTCTCCGGACCAGTGACTCATCTGCCACTTGCTGCACACAGCTCGTGGGAAAGGGTCCAGTGCCACTACAGTACACGGCTCGTGGGAAAACATCCCACAAAATGATAGTACACAGATCATGGGAAAGCGTTCTGCGACATTACCCCACACGGATTGCGGGAAAACATCCCATCATGACATGACCATACACAGATCACAGTAAAACATCCAGCTACCTTATCACACACGGATTGAGTGTCCAGTGCCATTATTGCACACGGATTG
>NW_015379266.1:179676-181553 GCF_001522545.3 Parus major | reverse complement strand
GTGGGAAAGCGTTCCAGTGATGTTACTGCACATGGGTCACGATACGTCCCACAACGTTAGTGCATGCAGATTGCGGGAAAGTGTTCCCGCGATGTTACCGTACGCGGATCGCAGGAATATGTTACAGCGAAGTTACCGTACACGGATCGCAGGAAAACATTACCGTGAGGTTACCGTACGCGGATCGCAGGAATATGTTACAGCGAAGTTACCGTACACAGATCGCGGGAAAACATTACAGCGAAGTTACCGTACACAGATCGTGGGAAAACATTACCGTGAGGTTACCGTACACGGATCGCAGGAATATGTTACAGTGAAGTTACCATACACAGATCGCGGGAAAACATTACCGTGAAGTTACCGTACACGGATTGCGGGAAAGCGTTACCGTATGTGGTTCACAGGAAAACGTTACTGCAAAGTTACCGTACGTGGATCACAGGAAAGTGTTCTCGCGACATTACTGTACGTGGATTATGGGACTCATTCTGTTGGCATTGCTGGACACAGATCGTGGGAAGCACCACCTTACTGTTCCTTTCACTTACTGTTATAGGATGCCCTACAGCATTTTTTTCTGGCCTGGAACTCTGCACCCTCTGTCCCCACCACTCCCACAGGCCTCCCCCCCGCCCATAGGGGTCCACTCTGACCCTCCTCCATCCACCCCGGGACCCCACCTAATTAGAGAGCCCTTCCTACAACCCCCCCCAATCCAAGGACCTCCTCCTAAGTAGGGGGCTCTTTCTAACCCCCCCACCCACCCCTGGACCACCTCCTAAATATGGGTCCCTCCTTTACCCCAGGCCGGACCCCCAGGGGGATACCTCTGGATTTTATCCCCCGGCGCCCCGCGGCTGCAGGAGATAGAAGGAGAAAGAAGGACGGGGACACAGGAGGAATAGCCAGGATGAGAAGGGACAGAGAGGGGGTCGGGAAGGGAAGCGAGAGGGGAAGGCCGGGTGGGAAGAGAGGGACGGTGGACAGACGAGGGGGAGACGGGGAATAGAAGGGGATAGCGGGGTAGGAAGAGGAGAGGAAGGAGTGGGAGGGTCGGGTTTGGGGTGGATCGGGACGAGGTCGAAAGAGGCAGAAAGAAGAGGAATTCGGGGAGAAGGAAGACGGGGTCCGCGGCGGGGAGAGCAGGGAAAGCCGAAGCTCCCACGACTCACCTGGGGCCTTCGGACAAGGAGCTCCTGCTCTTACCGTTTTCATAGTGAGCAAATGGCAGCCAGGTACCTTCCGGGGATGAAATCACCTCGGTCCCGCCCCGCGCAGCCGCCCTGGAGTCCCGCACACCTGAGCCGGGCCCGCCCCGCACACCTGAGTCGGGTCCGGGACCCGCCCCTGAAGCCGCCCCCGGTACCGCCTGACCCCGCCCCCGGTACCGCCTGGTCCCGCCCCCGGTTCCGCCTGGCCCCGCTCCGGTACCGCCCCTGAAGCCGCCCCGGTACCGCCTGAGACCCGTTCGTGGTTCCAGCCAGGACCCACCCCCGGTACCGTCCGGGCCCTGCCGCTCCGGGGTCCAGCACACCTGAGCTGGCCCCGCCCTTCACACCTGTTCCGGCCCCGCCCCGCCCGTGCCCGGAAATCCCGGCGGATTCGCGACCGTTTCATTTTACGCGGTGGATTCTTATTTCGGGCTGCGGCAGAGCCCTCGCTCCTGTGCGGAGCCTCCGGTGTCTGCCGCGGGTGCCGGGCAGAGACGCTTTTCCTTTGCCGAGAGGGGTGTGGGTCCCCGGGCCGGAGGATCGAGGCGGGAGTGGGGCTGGGGCTGGGACCGGCATCGCCGCGGGGAGCCGGGGCTGTGCCAATGCCGGGTCCGCCCGGAGGACACACGCTGGATGGCGGCTGGAAGCGAGCGGGGCAGGGGA
>NW_015379266.1:170023-179399 GCF_001522545.3 Parus major | reverse complement strand
CCACCGCACCCCTGAAGCCACCGCACCCCCCCCAGACCACCGCACCCCCGCGGCCATCGCACCCCCGAGGCCACCGCACTCCCCGGGCACAGCAGTGACCGTGGCCGCATCCCCGGGGAACGCTGCGGAACGAGCGGCGCTGGATCGCCACGGGAGGAAGAAGCCGCTCTCCCCCCGCCGCTCTCGACTGGGACCGGGGCCCTGCTCGGGTCGCTCATCCGACACCTGCCGGGTGAGACGTGATGTTCTCCTTCCTCTCCCCCACTTTCTCCGTGACTCGCTATCTCCAATGGAAAAACCTCTGGGTTTAAAATGCCAGGGAAAATTTACCTCTAATTCCAGAGCACAGGATATTCTGAGTTGGACAGACACCCAAGGATCATCAAGTTAAATGATGAGAAGTGATCGGCCCATTTAGGGATTGAACTCAGAATATCGGCATTCTGAGCAAATTTTGGGATCACGAGAAAGGGCTGGGATGGGAATGGCTGCTCCTTCTTTTCTGCTAATGCACTTTACACATCAGCCCCTTGAACGGCTCTAAGGCAGAACTGGCTGGCACCTGACATAACAGCAAAGAACTCCTCCAATAACCCTGAATTCCTACCCTTTCCAGCATTTCCACAATGGCTCAGAAGGTGCAACATCCTTTTCCAGGGAGAAATGAGCAGAACAAGTCCTGAGGGTTCACTTGGTCCATGGCAGTAATCCCAACAGAGATGTGTGTTGTTGTCATCAAAAGCTTCAAGATCTGTTAAAAATTCAATGACAACACTGGGATGGGATTCCCAGAAACCTCAATGCTCTTGGCTCAATTTCTATGAATTTTTAGTCCCTCAACTGTCAGATTGTAGAGTTCATCCTGGGATTTAAAGATGAAGCAGGGTTGGCTTTGGACTGACCTTCACCTCTGGCCCCAGTTTCCCTCAAAAACATCCCCTACTTATTCCATGTAGATTAATTCTTTACCCCCAAAATTTCCCTATCTGTGCACTACCAGTGATCCTGTTTTCCCCTCAAAATATTCATTTTCCATCCTGAAGAAAACATCAATTTCTACACCCAAAATGTTCACTCCATGTTCCTAACTGATGACCTCAGCTTACCTCAGGATGTTCATTCCTGAATCTCTGGAGATTATTTCACTTTCCACCCCCCCAAATTTTCCCTGTCTGTCCACTTCTGATTTCCTCATTTTTACAAGAAAATATTGATCGTCTACTCTAGGGATTCTCTCCGGTTTACAATCCAAATTTTCCTTATCTTATTTTTCACCCAAAAATCCTCATTCTTAGATTTTTTTTCAAGTTTTATCCCCCAAATTCCCCTACTTTTCCACCAATTCCCTCATTTTTACTTCAAAATACTTATTTAATACCATGGAGCTTTTCTCAAGATTTACTCCCACTATTTTCCCTACTTGTTCACTGCTCATCACCTCATTTTTCCCACTTTTCATTCTCTTCTCCAGAGAAGAATGGACTCTCTGTCCTCAGAGGGAAACACAACCTAATGGGACACAGCTCTGGCACCACATTTCCTCTTGTTCCTGCTGTCCTGGAAAGGCACAGGTAACTCCAGCCCCTCAGACCCTGCATCCCTGAGCACCAGGAGAGCTGGATTTTTACCCGGATTCCTGCACGGTGGCACTACTGCGAGCACAGGCTGACTGCTCCTCCCAGCACCATCCATCATTTTCACTGTTCCCACATCCTCCCAAACCTCACCTGCATCTGTGCAGGGCCAGGGTGTGCCCTGAGGGTGTCACCCAGCGCTGCCCCAGCTGCCACCCCTAGGAGAGCTGGCAATAACCACAGACAGCGACCTCGCTCCACAGATTAGTGAGTCCTTCCAAAGACGGCAGCATTAGCTGTGGTAGGGACAGAAAATGGCTTGGAAAGGCATCTCTTCGGCTGCCTGACCCCCAACCCCGACTCCAGCCCGGACCCCACGTTTTCAGCACGCTTTCCTGCAGTGCTGTGGGTCAGAGAGAAGGGGAACAACTTTTGATTATCTTGAAATTTTTCCAGCCCAAAGTGGGATGTCGCCTTGCCCCTCCCTAAAGCGCTGCAGACACATGGGAGTAGCTCAGAGCTGGCCCAGTTCTCTGAGAAATAATAATGCCTGAGGGGTCAAAGTGTTAAGGACAGCTTGTCTCAGTGGCAAATATTCGGTCCTACAGTCCCAGACTGGTGAGGGAAGAAAAGAACTTCTGTTATTAGTGGAAAAGCTTCTGTTATTCCTTCTGCAGTCTTTTAATTCAGTGGTCTGATTTACTGTCCAGTATCTTTCTGACAAGACTTGTCAGAGATTTAGACTTGGGGATGGAATTTGGGTCTGTTTATTACAAAATCTTGCCAAGCCTGAAGGCCTGGCCTGACCACTGCTCTCAGCAAAGGTTCCTTGTTATTCCTCTGTCAGATTTCCCTCAGCACTGGGCAGGAAAGGTTTGAATTCTGCAAGTGGCACCTGTGTGACTGTGGGCTTCTTGTGTGCGTGTCAGGGAGCCAGGGCTGGGACCAGGACTTGTGCTGGAGCCATTGCCCTATGGAGCCATTTTAAAGGTCTGATCCTAGAATGTTTTGGAGCCTGTTTCCAGAGCTCCATTTCTAATGGATCTCACTCCAAGTGCAGCAGTCCAGGGGAGGGCTCTGACCTCTCCATACTTGTGCTCAGCCAGGCTGCGGCTGACGCTGGCCCAGACTGGGGCTGGGGCGTGTTTTCAGGGAACTGGAGACCAGTAAGGACTGGTGCTCTGGAAAGCAGGGATCTCCAGGGACTGGCTTTTGCAAAGCTGAAATGCAGTTTGTAAAAGCTGCCCAAAATCCAAATTCCTGTGTTTTCTGTGGAGGACTTGAAATCAGAACTGTCCCTACATGTGGCATGATCTGTGTGGTTAAAACAAAGTCCCAGCCCCAGAGGATGATGGTTTCTGCTCATTCCTGTCCCCAGTTGTCCCCAGTGTGTTGCTGATCCAGAGGGATCTGCTCTGTTTTCAGGCTGTCCAAACCCTGGTTGCTGCAGTCCCCAACGCCTGAGACAGAGAGAGCCCTGGTCAGAGTGGCCAGTGTCACTTCAAAAGAAAGGAAATGCACCAAACTTACTGTGGGGCAGGAACTACTCTGTGCTTTCTTCAGTTTTAAAATTGTTAGTAAATTCCTGATGTGTAATTACTTAATGCTGCCTATAAAGAGAGATTTTCCTCACCGCTATTTATGGATTGTTATATACAAATGCACATAACTTTATGAAGGAAATCAGGAAGTAAAAACCAACACCCTCTGCTACATTAGATTATTATATTTTTGTGGCCATTTATTCTGTGGTAAACCTGCCTTTCCCAGTGTGCTTTGGGGTTTCAGCTATTTAGGAGTAATTTCAGCCAACTCTTTGCAGTGAAAATATGAAGGTGGGGTCAAGTGACCAGTACCCTGGGAAGGGCTGTGGGTGTGCCAGGAGCAAATGGACAGGGCTTATCTTCTGATTTGAGGCTAGGTCTGGCAACACCACAACATTCCAAAGCAGACTAATTATTTCCTCCACTCTGTCACCTGTCCAGGCTCTCTGCATACTGCCATATCAGTGGATACACCTCTGTGCTACAGAGGCTTTCCGTGAGGGCTTCAAGGCTTTCCTCCAAATAGTGGTAAACTCAGTGTCCATTTTACAGATGTCTATTGCTGCTGGATTAGCTAAAGGACATGACCTCCCTGTAAAATCAGTTTTTAAACAAAAGGTAAACTTTGAACCTTGGACTACAGCTAG
This sequence comes from Parus major, assembly GCF_001522545.3. Lineage (NCBI taxonomy): Eukaryota > Metazoa > Chordata > Aves > Passeriformes > Paridae > Parus > Parus major. The sequence goes on along the minus strand of NW_015379266.1, from coordinate 175,634 downwards.
AAGATGAGATGCACACTAGATCAATACTTGGCAAATATTAGTTGCACGCCATGGGCAGATACCTCTCTGCTGTACCTCCACATGTTTCAGTGTGCTGGTGCAGCACAGATCTTCAGTTTTAAGGGGTTCTTTACAGAACACAACCATTAAATAACTTCTAGCTACTTCAAAATGCAGTAACATAGTGCAAAAGTCTAGTAATTCCCTCCCTCTACAGCCCGCCTAGAGTTGAGGGAACTGAGGGCCACTTGTTTGCACCTGTGACAACATTTTCCCTACCATACCAGTAATTTCCTTTGCCTCAGCTTTACTTCTGTGAACAGCAGCTTTTAAGAAAATTGTCAAGTTTGAAACAGTTCCTCTTCCTCAGCAAGCAAGCAGCTGGTACACTGTCTTCAATTGTGTAATAATAATAGTAATAATAATAAGTATAAATTGTGCTTCTATGTTTCATTAATGGCTAGGTACAATAGACACATTTTAGACTCAGCATTCCTTGATTGTGCCCATAGGTAAAAAAACAAAAAAGAGAAAGATAAAAAATAGGAGAATTAAATTAATTTTTTTTCCTCTTTTATAAAGGACTTTGCTATTTGATAGTGAGGCAGGAGACATCTTTCTGCCTTTGATTTATAACAACAGTGCCAAGCCCATCACAAGAGTTTGCACATCAACCAATATTCCAGGAGTACAAAGCCCCAAGACGAAGGCAGGTGTTGTTATATGCCAGGGAAGCAGCCCAAGAGAAATCAGTGTTCCTCAAGAACAACCCAGATGTGACAGATGTTCTGCCCTACAGATGGACAGCAGCTCAGTGCCAGGAGCAGCCAGCGTGTAGCAGTTTGTGTGTCGTGCAAGGGTCCTGGTAACAGCTCCAGCCTGGCAGCCTCCTGGCACAGGAAAGCACTGGCAAGAGCTGCAGTCCAGTAAGAAAGTGCAGCTCCCTTGAGATTGCTTTGTACTCTAAATTCCCAGAGCAACAGAGCTGCTGATGTCCTGTTTGGCAAGGACAGCGCTTGCGGTGAGCTGTCAGCAGCACTGTCATTCCTTCGGCAGCTTTTGGAACCTGGAGAAGTTAATCAGGACTTCAGTGCAGACAAACACTAGAGAGAGGCAGAATCACTGCTTCTAAGCACAAGTTTGGACCAGAATTTGAATCTCTACCAATGTAGATTCCTGGAAACAAGTTTTTACTTCATCTCTCACTTAGATGAAAACAAACAAACAAACAAACCTGTCCCTGCTTCCCTAGGAGACCACATTTACTAAGGATTTTGTGTTTTCTGTCTAGTAAATCTCAGGGCTTGAAGGTAGGAGCCAGGAAACTCAGCCCACAGACAGAATCTCTGGTCTCTGGTGAATTCACCTCAAGCATGGTTTTTGGTAACACATACACACTATGTAGTGTTACATTTATTGTAAACAAAAATAGGTTTGTGAAGTACACAAATCATCTTAATTCACCTTATTCTTATTACCAAATTGTCATTTGGCATGTGAAAACAGTCATCCATCAGCACAAGTACCCAGTTTGGGGTTCTGCTTTCTGATGATAAAACCCTATTTCCTCCCCAGGCAGCCACCTGGAGCAGTGCACAGCTGGGCCTGGCTCTGACAACACTGACGGAATGTTCCTTCCAGGTTTGCTTAACATTACCTTTCAGAGCTTTCTCCTGGCACCACAGGAGAAGAAGAAAAGCACCAAGAAAGTGCCACATCCACTCCCAAACTCCTTTCAGCTCAGCAGTAGGGAATCTGCTCATATCAGCAGGGAAAGGACTGCAGCCTAGGAGAGGCAGAAGGCAACCCAAGGCCTTCTGCACCTCCTGCGTACAGAGGGGGCCACCCCAGAGAAGCCAGGACATGTTCTCAGTTTACTAGCAAAGCTGTGGAAACTTTTCTGTCAGTGAAGTGTAGTTTCAGACATGTAGCACAACACCAAAATCATGATTAATCTGGTACTGAAAATAGCAGGGTGCCTTTAGAAAGTGCTGGGGGGAAAAAAAAATAAAAAAAAAAATAAAAGACTTAATCCAGCACCCATTACTTCATTAGGTGCTGGATCAGCAAACACATATAAGCTATTCACAGTAACCCTCACTCAGCTTCCTCCTGTTCTTATGCTCAAATTATACCATCTAGAACTGACTTTTAAAAAAACCCAACCACAAAACTCTGTAAGACTTCATGCAAATAAAAACATAACTTTAAATAACACTTAAAAAGCAACATTAATTTAAACTGCCATACTTCATGCCAGCTTTTAGGAGTTAAATAAAAATGTGGTTGCAAATTAAATAGAAGCTTTTTTAAGTTTGAAATTTTCAGCCAAGTAGAAATATTTTGTCAAATGCATTTCAGGAAAACTTCGTTTGACAAAAAATTCCCAGTTTGGGGTAAAGGTGAGTCAGCCAGTTCTCACAAACCTCTGGCTGCCACTGCCTGACTTTGAGAGAACTCTATCCCGTGCTCCCAGCAGGTACAGTCATTAATCTTTATGCTTTTCAGCAAAATCCTTTAATTCACACAGTAAGTGCCACACTAGTACATTCTGGGTGCAATCCAGGCTCTGTGGAAACCACCAGGAATTCTCCTGCCAGCAGTGCTGCTTTTCTGTTAGATTTCCTGCCAATGATTGCCCAATGTTCCACCTACCCAGATCCCTCTGCAAGGCCTCTCATCCCTTGAGCCCACGGCACCTCCCACTTCAGCATCTTCAGCAAACTCCCTCCTGGTGTGTTCCACTCCTGCACCCAGATCCTGGACAAAGCATTGAAAGTACGAGCCCCTGGATTGAGACCCAAGCACGCTACTGGCAAACCACAGCTCTCCTCTTTCTCTGACACCTGGCCTGGCTTCCAGAGAGCCACGTGCAGTGTGCCCTGTTCAGCCAAGCTGGCAACCTACCCTGCCTGGCTTCTGCCTGAATGGCCTTGCCTCTCCTGCACACGTTCTATTCAAACTTGACCAGCACTCGGGGCCCCTTGAGGCAGCTCCTCAGGGGACATGGCCAACTGCTCCCTGGCAGCTTATTCTTTGCACTCTTGAAAGCCAGGGTGACAACTCTGCTTTTTGTAACTACACCAAAACATTTAAATCAGACCATTTCATGGTCACTGTGACCAGGACCATCGCTCCTGCCACGAGTGCTCTATTCACAAACCCCTGTGGCAGAGCACCTTTCCTAGTTGGCTTGCTGAGCATTTGTGATGAGAAATTGTTCTCAACAAACATCAGGAATTTCCTGGACTGCTTGTCACAGCAATATGGTACTCATGTCTAGTTAAGTTGCTCACTGATCCTAAATTAAAACTGGACTTGACATTCCACTAGCATTCAGGAATGTTCTACTAGCATTTAAAAATTGTGAAACACATGGAATCTTGCCACACGACCACTTCGTTTCAAACATGGCCCCAGAGCGTTGTTCATTGACCTGGGTAAAACAAAGCCCTGGCCCACGCCCACAGGGGCTTGCAAGGAATAATTAATGTTTAACACGCTGCAGCTCACGTATGTGAAATAGCTCCAAGCATAGGCAGATGGTACCTTAGTTCACCGTGCACACTGGGAACGAGCTGTGCCACCAGCAGGCATGTGTCACCACACCCACACATCCATGTCCCTGCCACCCCGGAGCGAGCACAGCCCAGCTTGGCCCGCAGTCAGACCCCAGAGCCACAGCCCCTGCACATCTCCACCCGTGTCACCCTCCTGCGGCAGGCCCTGCACCGCCACGGGCGCTCCACGCCAGGGCAGAGCCTTGCCCGGTGCCAGTGCTGGGAACACCAGCCACGGCACAGCCAGAGCCAGGGCAGTGTCCCAGGATCATTCCCAGAGCCCAGCTCCGGGAACGGCCTGTCCAGCCCTGCAGCCACACGCGGGGCTGTACCAGGAACCGGGGCTGCCCGTCCCCTGCCAAACACAGCTCCACAGCCTGGGCACTGGGAGAAAACACGTAAGCTGGAAAAGCATCAGCTGACATCTGGTGAATTCTGGAGGAAATAACTCACTTTCCACTTGGGATAAAGGTTCAGATTTGTATATGTGGTGTTTTGGTTTTTTCCAGTCATAATAAACTTCTGAGGAAGAAAACCAAGTTTTCAGGAGTATTCTAGGAACAGCAGGTGAGTTCTAAATTTCAGTTCATACAGAATTAATCCTGCAAATATTAATTAAAAGTTGGGTTTTTTCCTTGGTAAGTAGAGAGAATAATCTCTGAATCCCTGAATATTTGCCTTGGAAGCAAATAATATTGAAATGACTGCAAATTGCACAGTTAAAGAGTCTTCACTCGGACATGAAATTAAGTAATTGTTTTTTGATCTTTAAATGGGCATAGTCTATCTTCCATTTAATAAAAATAAAAATTAATTAACCGAGATCACTAAAACAAGAATTGCATGAGTTGAATTGTTCTCCGATACAACAGAAAAATTCCAAGAGGCTGGAAAGTGTTTTGTTTTAGAGGCAGCAGAAAATTTTAGCTTTTAAAATAAAAACACTCCCAAACACAGAAAGCTCATACCAATGACTCAGGAAAAGGGGGTCACATAGAGCATTAAAAGGTCTACAGTGGTGTGACATATAACCCCTGGTGAGACTGATAAAGATTGATAGAGCAGGTACCTTTGGTCCAAAAAAAATTACTGACACACCTCAGCAGTTTCACCAAATAAGAATATCAATACATAGATATTTAAAGTCGGCATTTCCTGGAAATCAAACAGAATTTTCCTCCCTTCTCACTTAATTTGCGTTTCTTTTTAGAAAGGTTATTTTTCATTGTTGGATCTCATTTCTTCATTAAAAATGCATTAAAAAAAATTTAAAAAATAAAGAAGAAAAGTCATTTAACCAGCAAACTAGTTCCTCTCTCAAACACTAATAACTACTAACACTGTGAAACTGTAAGAAATGAAACACACAAAAGGAATTCTCAAGATAATTTTTCTTTAACTGTGTTCTGAGGACAACATTGTGTAACAGGCCAAACCTTGCGAGGTTATGGCAATAGATTTCAAGCTCTGGTGAGCTGAACTGGTACGTGATTACACAGGCAGGTCGTGCATGCAGTTCCTAGCGGTTAAGGACAGCCAGATGTTTCCTTACAGAGCTGGGCACTCCTCCCCTCCCCACCCAGCAAGAACCTGTGTCCTTTTAAGCCCAGCTCTGCCCCGGCCAGCCCGGTTTGCCCAGTGACATCTCCACGGTGTGCGGGACAAAGGCGGACACGGAACACCAGGTTAGTGACTGTGTCTGTTTTCACAGCGAGGGAGAGGAGAGGCCGTTCTTTATTCTCAGCATGCCCCGAGGCTTTGTGGCCAGCCCTTTAGTGCAGGAGCACTCGCTGCTCCGGAGACAGAGCCGGCAGCCCTGCAAGGTCACCCTGGCCCCGTTACCCAGGCGGGTGGCGCAGTCCCCGGGGCAGCACAAGGCTCCACACGGGCCCTGCCCTCACACCGCCGTGCCCCTGCCCTCATACCGCCTGCAGACACAGCTCGGCCCCGCACGGGCCCTGCCCTCACACCGCCGTGCCCCAGCCCTCACACCGCCTGCAGACACAGCTCGGCCCCGCACGGCTCCCTGCCCTCACACCGCCGTGCCCCAG
>NW_015379266.1:145695-169683 GCF_001522545.3 Parus major | reverse complement strand
GTGCCCCAGCCCTCACACCGCCTGCAGACACAGCTCGGCCCCGCACGGGCCCTGCCCTCCCCCGGCCTCACAGCGCACCTTGCCCGGGTGCCTGGGGACAGCTGGCGCTCCGCAGCCACCCTTCAACCGCAGCGACAGAGCTCCAGCCGAGGACTCCCAAAACAGGGAGAAGGCCACCTCTTGTCCCATGGACTGGACTCCAGTGTTCACACTGCTCCCGTCTCCCATGCACTGAAGCTGCAGACGCCGATACACGCATCGCGTGGGGGTTCTAAAGTGCGGGCACGCGAATACCTTAACCTAGTCCATTACACAGAATTTGGGATTACATTTCAGCTGAATACTTTTGGGAACTCTGTGCCACAGTGCTCAGTGAGCACAGTACAAACCCACTGATTTCCAAGAGCTGATCTTGAAAAAGCCCTGGAACACAAAACAGGCAGAAGTGTCCAGGATCCAGACACCATCGCGCTTGATTATCCACGTGCTGAAACACGAGGCCACCTCTGATTCACTAACAACATCCTTTTTAATTTCTGTTTTTTTGTTTCTAAGCTATCCTCAGAGAGCATGAAGATGCTGGCAGGCAAAAAGTTTTATGGTGATTACTTTCTGATCCAGCACATTTCCCACAGGTTCTATAAGGTTCCCACATTCTGTAAGGTTCACCAAATCTAATACGTGCCAAGGCACAGCACCACCTATTTTAATTGCCAAGTACAGGAACCTCAGAGCCATCCCAATCCAACCATAAACTAGAAGTCCACTTACTTGTCAGTTTTAAATTTCTCTGAATCAGTCTAGAAGTCTTCTGAGTGAGTCTAGAAGATCAGTTCCAGGAACATCCAGAGCTGTTGTTATACAGTAAACATAATATCCAGTGTAATGGGCAAGCTTCTCCAACTTGGCAGAACTAATTCTGAAGCCCTCACCACACTGATAATCACTTTAGACTAAAAAAACTGGTATAAGGTCGCTGAGTCACCCTCACACCTGATCTTAATCAGCCTGATCACCTGTGTAATTCCCACAGCCCCGTGCTTCTACAGCCTGTGGAGGAGATTAATAATTCTTGTTTCTATTCTTTTGATACATAACATTGCAATTCCCAGTCCTAGGTCAGAAATTGCCAATGCTCACTTTATTTTGAGCTCAAGATCCATATTTTCACCTCCCTGCTGTTTCTGTGTGCAGGTTCCCAGCAGCACAGCAGCCTTGCAGCACCTAAGGTGCTCCCATGATGGATGGGGAGGGACAAGGGCCTGGGCTCACAGGACACAGGGAATGGCTTCACACTTCCAGAGGGCAGGGTTAGATGGGATATTGGGAAGAAATTCTCGGCTGTGAGGGTGGGGAGGCCCTGGCACAGGGTGCCCAGAGAAGCTGTGGTGGTCCCTGGATCCCTGGGAGTGTCCCAGGCCAGGCTGGACAGAGCTTGGAGCAACCTGGGACAGTGGAAGGCATCTCTGCCCATGAGGGTGGGATGAGATCATATTTAAGGTCCCTTCCCACTCAAACCATTCTGGGATTCACTAGTTTTGACATGGAAACTTCACAGTTATCCCAGGCCAGTTAGCAAGTGCTGGGGCTGCCACTGACAATCAGCCTCTGCTCACTGGAAGCAAATCGTTTCTGGAGCATTCTGCAGTTATCAATGCTACAAATACTTTCCTTGTGGAAAGAAAGCACTTCAACTGTCACAAAAGCTGTTGCCTTGCTTTCCTCCCCACTTTAGTCCTTTTCACTCAAAACTATCTTTGAACACCTAACGATGCCTGATGCTCAGCACCTGCATCAACCTAAGTAATTACAGACCAGCTGCACCTGAGCAGCCACAGCCTGCCCCTCAAACCTGTTGGTTTCAATTACCAAACCAATTTTTGCTAAAAACAGCAGCTTCTTTTTCTCTGAGGTCTGGAAATCAGGATTTTGTAAAAAATGCATCAGTTCAGCAGAGCCATGGCATACAGGACTTAAATAGCCACGGGAAGTGCAATTTCCTGCTATGTAGGGTGGTAAATGAGTTGGTAAAACAGATTAGACTAAATATGGAATCTGTGTGAAGTTTCCATTTAGCAAGGAAGGTGCCTGCAATGTCACACAAAATACACAATGGCTCATTCTTCATTACTTTGTCACCACTGTCTCCAGAACATTGCCATCACAGCTGCACTCTTTCTGTGTAGCTGGGGGATTGGCAGCCAATGAATATAAAAAGGGAAAGCCAGGTCCAGCCCACGCCAAGCTGAGTTTAACTGGACTTACCTTGGCTACTTTGGCACCTTGACTTTATGTAAGCCCTTCTGGTGGCCAGGCTGGCTGTAGGAGCTCCTCCACTCACCACTGGGCCAGGGAAGGTAGAACATCAGTATGGAGTTATAAAGCCACTATAAAACCTTTGTCTTTGCAATTTTTCAAGGGGCCAAACTGATTTTTTGCTTTTCTCAAAAGAGCAAAAGTACCACCTGTGTGAAATACTGACAGGCATGTCCGGAAACATGGGAGCTCCACTGGGACTGCTCCTTGCAGCACTGCAATTAAAACAACTAACACTTAATTACAGCTGGCTGCAGAAGCCAAGGGCACCAAGTGCCCTGTCCACCCTGCCCCAAACTCTGCCTCAGACCTCCCCCAGGCCTTGGTGCTGGGGCTGGGCCCATGGAGGGACAGGGGCAGGGCACAGGACCCCTCAGCAGAGCCACCCTCAGTCCTGGGCACAGACTAGGGGCTGACAGAGTTTAGGTCACCAAAGTCTCTTCAAGTTCTGAGAACTGGATTTAAACAGGATTTTGACTTACAGAGACCAAAAATTAATAAAGTTGCTTATCCTCACATGCAGCTCAAGGGACACTAACAGAGCTGGAAGTGCTCCCTCAAACCTAGCCTAGGGCATCCCTTGCACCCTGGTGTGCCCAGAGCACTGTCTGCAGAGTCAGCAGGTCTCCTGGGGGAAGGGTAGTTGCCCTGAGGGACTGGTAAATACAAGTTTTTTGTGTTAGCCTTCTGCTTAGAGCAAAATGGCTTAAATTCTTCCCACAACTATTTTGCTGGGGAAACAGCAATGTCATGGAGGGTACACTGTCAGCCAAACCTTACTCTCCTAATCTGAAGATAATTCCCAGCCTGGATTCTCTTTGTCAGAGGGTGAATTGTTACAGGAAATGCCAGGGTGATCCAGAACTGATGTAATGAGTTTGATGATTGGGAAACTCAAATCAATTTCATTTACTGATCCCCAGCAGAAATCAGAAGAGATCATGGCTTCCAGGTTAAAGACCTTTGCTCAACTTTCTGCTGTTCTGAGTTAATCTTTCTCTACCCAGCCATCGGAGTGACCGTCACAGGTAATCTTTAACCAGTGGCCATTGACTGACAGGGATCACAGCGTTCCTCCTCTGGGGTCTGAACTGTCCCAGCACTCGTAGCCCTTACCTCTGTCCATGAGATCGTGGTAAATGTGCCACTTGAATGCTGCAGTACTCTGGGATAAGCTGATAAACAACACCTTTGTGTACTCTGAGCACAAAAATTCCTGTAGCAATCTCCTCTTCAAATTATATGGCCATATCCAAAAGTGATGTGAGTCAGCATAGTCATTGACATTAAGAAAGAAAAGGGATAAATTCAGTTCCACTGTTGGGTATGTGTCATTTTTCTCCATAAAAGATTCTGGCCTAAATCTTTGACCCAGATTTGTCTGGAAGTTTTAGCCCAGGGAGCCATGCCCACAGCTGGGGGGACCATGACAGGATTTTTTCCATGGATGAAATAGCCAGCCCCAAATCAACTGAAGAGTATTGATTATGTGCTGGAGTAAAGCCACAAAGATACAGCTCAGCCTTTTCCCCTGCACTTATTCCTTCAGTTTTGAAGCTGTTCTTCCACTGTTGCTGCATAGAAAAGACACCATCCCTGTGATTTCCATTTCCCTCAACATATCCTCCACATTGTATATAAGAAAAACAAAAGGAAAGAGCTTTTGTAGGGATCAAATCATGTCCTTTGTCTAGTGACACCTTACTCACCAGAAGCTCTGCATATAAAATGGAAGCACAGAATAATTTAGGCTGGAAGGGACTTTTGGAGATCACAGGACTCAGTCCTCTGCTCCAAGCAGTGCCAGCCTCACAGTTAGACTGCACTTCAAAGTAAGATGATTTTCCTTGGGGTTATAGCTCCGTATTTCCAAGGGAAGAATCTGGCCCTCAGGTGTGTATGTGCAACATATGTTGCATTATCTGTCCCTGTGTCACCTTCAGTAACATTTAAACAAACCAGTTCCTTTTCTTTTTCCAGGAATTTCCCAATACTTTGGTATTTCATTTCAGAGAACTGGACCCCAACCAGTCTGCAGCAGTACTGCATGTTGCAATGCAGTTCCAGCCTTTCCCCAGGCTCCCTGGGGAGTGACCAGTGTTTCACCTACAGTTGCAGAGCCCCATTTTGAGGGAAACTGCTTTCCACACACCCCACACCCCCAGAAACACAACCCACAAATACCAAGTGCTGTTTCTGCTGTGATTTAGAAGTAGCACATTTTAGTTTTTCTCTGCTAGTTTTGTACAACAAGCAGCATTTTGATTTTGGGTTGGTTGTTTTCTTTTTAATAGGAGTTTTCTTTTTAATAAGGTCTTTTGTCTTCTTTTTCTGATTAAGCATATTGTCAGATACCTTCTGTAGAACTTCAAATGCAGAGTAGCATGAGAAGTTTGCACACAGGATGCTGATATAATTGCACAGCACGTTTTTAGATACCTACTTTCCCCAAAACTTGTTCTACTCCAGGGGCAGACTCTGAACTAGTAGTAGTAGTAGTAATTTTGCCATATTCACACTGTGTGCATGCACCAGTCCCAAACAAGGAATTACTATTTACACAACAGAACTGGGAATAGAAATCAGCATTTTAGGAAATAGTAGATTATTCTTGCCATGACAGATTTGCAGCCCAAGACAGTGTTAAGCAAAAAAAGATCTGTCATCAGCTGGTAACAAAGAGGGTCTAAGGAGGAGAGGGCAAGGCACAGAATGCTTTCCAGATTTGATTTGATGGTGGTTTTCTGCTGTTGGATGGACACATCCAGCCAAAATCAGTAAAGTGAACTGGTTCCTCACTTTTGTGAAGTATTTCTATTGGAAGCTTTGCTTTCTAACCCTCCAAACTATTTCTTCAGACTATTCCAAAATGTTCTAATGGAACAGAAGTATGGTAATGGAAGTAAGTGAGGAAACACCTGTTAGTTAACTAGCAAATGTTCTCATACCCAAAATATGACTATTTTTTTATGTTCAGAGAAAATCTTAGGTTCAAATCCTATTTTAGCCTTCACAAAAAAAAAAAAAAAAAAAGAAAAAAAAGTAGTGAAATTCATCAGGCCCTAATTGTGGAGGTTTATGCCATTGCCTCTTTGTTGGATGAGGTTCTGGGAGATGTGTACCATTCCTGGGTTTGCCAGTGCAATTCAGACAGCCTCAACCGAAGCTGGGCTTTCCCCCTACCTCCTAGGTGTGCTGGAAAGTAAATCCAAAAATTCCCAAGCAAAGCAGACAGTACATGAAAATTTAAGAAAGAAAAAATATTGGCAAGCCCCAGCAGTGAACATGAGATGAGCACTGTGAGCCGAGGAGCTGATGAAATCAGTCTCACTGGCAAAAGTAAGCAATTAATATACAGCCAGAGTAAACACTCTTCATCTCAGGGTTCAGCAAAACAAAGAGCTGAAACCCCCTTATCTTTTGCATTTTTCCCTCCCTACATGTGGTCTCTGAAGGAATAGAGAAAATTGAGGTCTCAGAGCTTTTTCCTGTTCTTTAGTCTGACTAAAGGTGACTCTGGCTCAGTGCAGCGAGGGTCATCTCCCTCCCCCAGATCAATATTTTAATATGACTTATCAGAACAAGAATGAATTGTTTACTTTAAAACCTCAGGATCCCATAAAGGGAGAGGGAAAGGTGTCCACTGGAAGCAGAGGCTTGCAGCAGCTGCCCACTGCTGGGAACTCAGAAAAGAAACCAGGACTCCAAAGGTTCGAGTACAGACAGTCAGCAAAATGTCCTGCAAGAGAATCCTGGTTCTGCCAAGCCCTACCAACACACCAGAGGATCCTTTGGCTGTTGTGTCCGATGGTAAGTGCCTTCCTGTGCAAAATTCATGTGAGGAAAAGGAAATGCTAAAGATATTAACAAAAATAAAATAGTGCAGGTGGATTTCCAACACTAAGCACTTCAGCCTACCAAAATATCCGCACGTGCCCAGGGCTCAGCTCTGTGATTTTACAGGATTTAATGTCTTGGACCTAGGGATCTCTACCTGCACTTGGAAGGAGATTAGCAGTGCAAACCACCCTGAATGTTTATTGTTTTTTAAAAATTAGTTGGTAGGGAAGCTGACAGACTTCCCAGGGGACCAGGAATGCTTCCAGGTCTGGCTATATGGGAAGGACAGGTTCTGTGACCTATCTCAAAAAACCCTCTTGAAAACCCTCTTGTTTCTCACAATGTTTATCTGCATTAGAACATCCCAATAATGTTCTTTACACAGATGTCCAGCAGAAGAGAATCAAAAAGGGGATTTTTCTCTGATGATTATGATTTGTTTTCTCCCTGTAACTTTCCCATTATTTGTTGGGGTTTTCTTTTTCCCCTTGCAGTACTTAAAACTAGTGGCCATTTCTCTTTCTTTCATTATATTTTGTCTTGGAAATATTCCTGTTGATTTGCTGGAAGCTTCCACCTAGCTGAGGGACTATAATTGCCTATTTTCAGTGGCATCAGCTGCCTTGCTTTCTCCTTACATGTTCTGCAGTGGAGTCCTTTTGCCAGGATTTCTGGGCTTTCCTACTCTGCACAGGATTGCCAGGCTTTTCCTCAGGGAGTTTCATTAGTAGGATCTTGTCTGATCCTTCCCCTCTGCTGCAGAGAGAAAGCTGAGTAAAATGTGTATGAGGAAAGACAAGGGAAGACACCAACATGATGAATGAGAAAGCCAGGTATAGCACCTCTGAGCCTTTGGCATTAATTTCTCACTCTCACCAGCTGCAGCATAGGCACTTACCATTGCAATTATAAATTCATTGGCATTAACCAAAACCAGCCCATGGACCTCAGGGCTGCAGCTGCATCCTTACTGACAGAATGTTCTGGCATGACTGGGTCTTTGCCATCATTAATTCCAAACACTCAGTGCCCTGTGATGCTCAGAGTGTGCTCCAGCTCTTCTTCTTTCAGAGATGCCTCCTTCATAGCTGGGATTGCACAGGAGCCTGACCTGTGGATCTGCACATCTGCCCATTTTGTGTGTGTGTTCAAATGCTCAGCTCTGTCCCACTGCAGCACTACAGACTCAGACAGAGCCAGTGGGACATGAAAATCCCTTGGATGTCAGCCACGCCCAAGCATTTCTAGGCTTGCTTTCGTGGCAGGGGTGGGAATGCCAGATTATTACTGTTGAAATAATCATTTTGGAGAAATGAAACAGCCTAATCCGGTAACCAGACTGAAGGTCCATTTTGCTCTGCTGTTCTGTCCACCAGCAAAGGGCACTCAGAACCCAGCTTCTAGTGCCAGCTCGTGGTGAGTTATCACAAACCCTTCCCTGAGGTTTGATTCGATGTAAATCAAGAATTATACCAATCCAGAGCCCTATTAAGTCTGCCCTGACCTATCAACACTGGTTGAACTCTATTACAATTGGGAAGAAGATCCAGATAAGATATAAAGTTAGATGACAGGGGGAGGAGACCCCTGTTGCACTGTGAAGAGCAGGCTGGTGGTTCAGGTGTGTCAGTACAGGTGGGCAGCAGCTCATCTGGGTGCCTTGGTGTCACCTCTGTGCAGGTACTTTGACATTTGATGCTGTAGAATTGAGTGGGCTGATTTGTGAGTGCTGTGCTCCCTGCACAAAAAGGATTGATGAGAAGGCTAAACCCAGGGAGGATTTCTCAGAGGATGAGCCTTTTGAGGGCTTTAACTTCCTTAACATTCTGTTCCTAAAGCAGAACCAGATCCAGAAGACTGCTGGAGAGTCTGGGTTTACTATTTATGGGGAGCAAATTCTCCCCAGTAATAAATGAGAGGGGAGTTCAAAAGCCCTACAGCAAGGCATCCCATTCTCACCTCTTGCACAAAAAGACAACTGCATCCCCTCCCAAGGGGCTTCTAATCAGTCCACAGAGGATTCTCTTTTGAGCCAGAAAGTTCACTTTTCAGTACTAACAAAAAATAAAGGCTACTTCTTTTCACCCCAGCCCTGGTTTCTAACCTCCTCTCTTCCATGTGCTCCTCCTTCTCTGTTTTCTCTGCTTCTCTTCAGATTCATTCAGATGTGATGATGGCATATAACTGAATTTCCACAGGTTACAAATCCCTGTGCAGCATGTTTGTGTGCTCTTAATCCAGTCCTTAGCCCACATAATCTTTTATGGGATGTTTTCTACTGAGAGTATGCAGAAATGATACTTGGCTAGCAGGATCAAACCACACAGATAAACACTCTGAAACACCCAGCCTGTGCAGAAATGAGCACCACAGCTATGGATCCTGGAGCTTAATTCCCTGATGCACAGGGGCTGATGTGTCCCAGAAGAACACACATGGAGCAGTGGGACCAGAAGTACAAACCAACTTGTCTGTCTTGTATGTGGGTTACTCAAGAATGCTGCTAAAAACAAGTATGTGAAAATCAAATATAATCCCCAGCATTGTGATCCCTCAGGTCTGACATAGCTACAAGAGTCTGATTCTGGTGCTGATTCTGGGCTGTCTCCACCAATTAGAGGAAGACACAGGTCATTGCAGAAATTACTCATCCCTCTCCTCAGGAATTTGTCTCTAGAATGGTACAGATTACTTTCTCAAGTGCTGTCCATCTCCCTTGTCTGTAAGGGAACTCGAAGCCACTCAACTTTTACATTCCCACAGCTACCTGAGACACAATATTCACCTTAAAGCCATTCAAGATCCTGTGTTCTGCCTCCTTGTGAGAGCCCTGATGTGCCACATATAAATATGCACAAACCTGGTCTTGTGTCTGTTTTGCAGGTCTTTGAAACCCCCTCTGCTGAAGTCTGCAGTGATCACTCCTTCCATGGGCTAAGGACCTACTCCCAGAGCTGTGGAGTGTGACAATGGTGTTTGTGTGCAGTCTATCAAACGCCATTATCACACTAAATAGTTCCTGGCAGACAAGGCAGCAGGTCAGAAAGGTTTGGGATCTCTGGCAATACATCTTCCCACTGTACTGAGGAATAAACAACCGTGGTACGTGCACAGCAGGATGACTCTGCTCCTTCTTTTAGAGGCAAAAGCACCAGAATATGTGAGAAATCCATGCTTTGACACATGCACTTCCAGACTGCATTGTAAAGCACACCAGACTTCTTAAGGAATCATCACTATACTGTCATCATTAGGAAAGTGGATTTCCTTGGCATTAACAGGGCTATATTTACCTCTGAGACGTCAGCTTGTGATTTTCATGGAACTGACCAGGACAATAAAACTGAAGGCAATTAGCCAACAGAATGAAATTCCATCTCTGACTGTGGGACCAAACTACAACATACGTTTGGAATATTAATTGGCTGAGGTGCTCATGACGTTTTTCAAACAGAACACTTCCCAAAATTCTGATAAAAATCTATTGCCTCTAACTTGAAACACCATTTATCCAATGCTTTTAGCTTTGCTCCCATCCTGCCATGTCAAGCCCCTTGCCTTATCTTCTAAACCTTCTGTTTAGGGAACAGTCAAAATGTCTTCACAAATTTTTTTCTGAATACTATTGTAAAGCATAGGCATCATCTGAAGGAACTTCCAAAGGCCTAATCAAAGCCAGGTACCAGGAGTGCACTGAGGATCCTAAATCCCACTGAATAGTCCAAGACTTAGGCTCAAAGGATTTATGCTCTAATTTGCAATGGAAGTGGTAACTTTAATATTTATGTGTTCCAAAATTCACTTTTCCTGACTTCTAAATAACCCAGCATGCATATGCAAATGCAATACTGTGCAAAACTTGTACTTGGTCTCTTAAATATACTGATGTTTCCATAGCAGCTGAAGCACAGGGCCATGAATGTATACACAAGAAAAGATGCTCTTCTCCATTACCAATCCACAGAAGCCTGTAAGAAAATCCAGGAGATGGCTTAGTTTGTTTTCAAATCCTTGCTCCAGTGTTTAATCTCAGGCACCAAGAGCACAGGATCAGCTCCTTCCTTTGTTGCTAGCATCAGCATCAGAATGATTCCAAAACAATGTCAAAAGGCAAAGACTAAAGTTGTCCCCTGCGGTCACTGAGGTGTGTGGCACTGCTCCATGTCCTCAAGAGTAGTTTCACAAGGTGGGGTATGAGACTCAGTGCTCTGAAGAAATGAAGTCTCTAGGTTCTCTTGCCTTCTTGGGCACCATTTTCTTTACCGTCGATGAGTTTGGCAGATTTTTGCTTTTATTGGACGTTGTTTTCCTCTGTTTTTGATGAGTGGTTCGGAGAGATTTCAGCCCCAACATCTCACAGTACTCATTGCACTGGTGGAGGGCTCTGAACTGCTCAATGAAGGAAAAGGAGCAGTTGCCTTTAAACCCCTTGTATCTGTAGTAACAAAGGAAAAAAAAACCCAGATGGGAATTCAAGATTCATTTTCAGCACAGTGAGGCAGAGTATGACTGTTGACTCATAAGCAACTTGAAAACATTAAGCAAGTCTCTTCTACCCATGCTGGCTTGGGAAGCATTGACTGCCACAGAAACTCAGACTGGGTCACTGGGAGGTGAGGGGAACCAGGTAACATGTGGTGACAGAAAAGGGAAAAGCATTAGAGGCAAAGCTCTGTGGGCTGGGTCCTGGCACTGTCTTTCATAGCATTAAATTGGGAATAAAATTATCCCCTGGCTACCTTTTTCAGTAACACACAAATGAAATCCATGCTATATCATTCTCCATGAACAGTTCTGTTGGCCACTATGAAGAGACAAGGTTGTTGCACAAGGTGTTTCAGAACTAGAAGCTGTTTCAATGTAAACATGTATATCATTTCCATGCTATGCTGCTCCCCTCCCCTGGCTGCCTACAGGATCTCAAGGAGCCAAGTCTCCCAGGGAAGGATGGAAGGAATGTTCCTGAGGAAGGCAGTCTCATCCAGCCTCCACAGTTCCCAAGCTGCCACTGTACCTCCCACATGAGAGGTACAGGGCACGTGTATCCTTCTCCTCACTGTGCCTCTGGTTGCTCAGTCCTCCCAGGGCCTGCTTTTTAAGCTGCATCAGCTTATTTTAAAAGGTGCACCTTCTCCTCAAAGGTGTAATTTTGGTTAAATTCTCAGGATAGAGATGGGAGAAAAAAGGTCAGGGTGCTCCTCTCTTTTTTAACCTTCATCAGTGCCTGTTCTACCCTGTTCTCTTGGTTTGCCAGACATCCAGTATCCTCAGAGGTGAGCTGTAAGTTGTGACTACACAAAACCAACCAAACAAGATTTGGTACTGAAATGAACGGAGGATGCTCATTCCCAGCATCCAGAGAACTTCCTTCCTCAGGCAGACTGCACAGTGCTAAAGAGAATACTGCTGCTCTGAGAAGGTCAGACTCCTGCTGACAGACAGGCTCTGCTCTGGAGACCCCACTCAGCTGGCTCTGAACAGCAGGTGAACCTCAAAGGGATTTTCCTCTCCTCTCCAAGTAAACTGTGGATTTGTTTAACAAAAGCAGATTGAAGAGGCGTGCCATTGTTACTCCAAGACTATATCCTGGAGTCCAGCAGGATCATCAATGGTTCTCTTGCTCCCTTGGAGAAATCAGAGACTTCAGCCGTTACTTTCTGCTTTCTGCTTCAAACTTTTCTGCTCTCAAGAGCTCACAGGTATGTGCTGTGTTGGTGGATGCACCAGACAAACCCACAGAGCAGGAGTTCCACAGGCAAACACATCTGCCCTCAGTAAGGGAATCTTCTATCCAGCACCAAACCAAACCAAATCTTCCTTAAATCTGAAAGGCAAATGTTGGCTTTGCCCTCAGGCTTAAACTCCCCAGTGCCTCTTGTTACTATGTGGAGTAAACCTAAACTTGTCAGTGCCCTGAAACCAGGCAGAGTTTCAGATCCAGACTTGGCAACCAGCACTCCTGTTAATGACCATAACTGTGGGTTACTGTGCTCCTGATTCCCTCATTTGTGTGCACCATTCCTGGATAAACCCCTGGGCCCTCATGCACAGTTCTACTCTGCTCACTGCTTGCACAGAGCCACGCACTGTGCTGTGGTGTTTTTGTTTCCATTCACCAGAGAAGCTAGAGAGTAGCTGTTGTTAAGGCTCAGGTGCAGCACTGGGGCCACATAAAAATGTTTCCCAGGCTTTCCTGTTCCTTGGTGCACTCTGCCCTCTCCTGACAGATCTGCACTGCAGCTCCAGCAGCACACTGACCACACTGCTGCTTTGGGCTCCTCTGCTTTCCATTTCCCTGGCAAAACACACAGAGCAAGGACCAAAGATGAAATTCCTTCCTCCACTCATTGAGGACTATGTTTTGGACTACAAGAGACACGTTCTGTGTCCTCTCTGCCAGCACAGTTCAAGCCATACCAGTCCCACTCTGCATTTCTGGCTCAGTAGGACCATGTGTTCTCCCTTCATGAGACCAGGCTAGCTCTCAGCAGCTCATCTGAACACAGCCCAAAGCAGCAAGACCCAGCAACACACATGAGCTCCAGGTACTTGATTTTCTCCACCCCTGGTCACAGAATTAAAAATCCAACTGCAGACATTAATCTAGAGATCTTCTTTCCAGGAAAGGAGCATGAAAACAAAATACAGGACCAGGAAAAATCTGTCATCTTGCAGGAATACCATTAGCTAAATAACAAACAAAATGATACTCAACATTTTCAGAAGGTTGTTCATTTAGGGAAATTATTTTCCTTTATACATGCCCGAGGTGATCCTTACTACAGCTTGCATTGTGTGCTCACTTCCTCCTCCCCAACACTATGTGTGTTTTTATAGGAATCATTTCACAGTGAACTGGACAACATTCACTAAAGCATTTTTATAAAACTTCTGATTCCTGAGAACACTGTTGCCAAAATAAAACATTTATTACTTTTTTGGTTTGTAACAGGATGATGTACATTCATTTCAACTGCTTTTAGTTTGGATCCACAGCTACAAGAGTAAATCAGTCTAACTGAATGGATGCCAGCCTGCAAATGTTCAGGATTCTCCCAGAATATTCCAGAGTGACATTTTTAATAATTTTGATGACGTTGTGAAGTTTCTTCTTGTATCCCAGGTATACAGACAAGGTCCAATTTAGAATAAAGGCTGAATACATGATCAGATCTTTCTCCTACCAGATTCTCAAAGGAGAGTATGAAGCTAAAGCACTCACTCCCATCCCCTTTCCCTGTCCAGCAGCCACTGCCTAACCCTATCCACAGCTCTGCTGGCCTGTGGTATAACTAGAAGCCTTAATTAACTTAAGAGAAATGGACTAAAGTTAGAATATTACAGGCCTACATCTTTACACATATGCTTAAATCTCCCCAAAAGAGCTGAAGCCTTTGCAACACCACTAGAAAACAAGCTCTAGAAATGCCCTGAATAATCTTTTGTTAAGGCTCAGTATTGCTGTTATTGAGAGAGAAAGGGGAGAGATACCATCAAATCCCTTCACAATTGTCCTTGTTTATCAGGGAAGTGGCAATACACAGCATCCCACTGAGAAGAACCTTTATAAAAGCTTGTGTCACAAATACACATTCCAAAGTTCTGGCACTTTTGCTGGGTGCAGGAGGGATTCCAGCTTGCCTTTTACTCCAGGCTGCAGCCAGTGCTGGCCCTGTATGTTCAGCCCTATCTTCCTCCAGCTGATGGACCAGCAGGAGCTTTACCTGCTGCCACCAGAAACCTTCACATCACTTGGGAAAGGCCCTTTGGATGAGCCCATTTCAAAGGAGGCATGCAGGAAAAACAAAGTTCAATCTACAGGGTAGCTCCATTATTTCAGAACAAAATTAATGTGATTCCTTTACAGGCAGGTTACCATAAAAATGAACATGAAGAAGTTAAAAGACTTAGATAAATACTTTTTTCTTCTAAAGTTAAACCAAGAATGTATTTTCCGTGCACCCTCCCCCATCCACATCTAACTGTGAAGAGACAGATGAGTAAAGCACAGCCATGCTTCCAAGAAATCTCATTTACTCACCCTTTGGCCAGGGTTGCTATGCCAACATCAGTTAACTTCATCCCTACACCTGCAAGGCAGCAAGGAAACACAGAGCTTAGCTTAAACTGGAATTTCTAGGACAATCTTCACATATGGAGACATTAAATGTTATTTATTGAGTCATCTTTTTCATTTTAATTATTTGTCACTTTTTTTTCAAAGCATTTTAAAGCAGCCCAGTTAAGAAGAGGATGTTCTCTGTGTCATCAGCAGTTTCTAGGAGTCAGGCTAGTGCCACTGTTTTACAGCTGTCAGGGTGATCAACAGCACTGCTTGTTTCCTGTGCTAGGATTTTGTTCTTTCTCCTCCCTTTATGTTATTTCAGGGACCTTGTTTAGATCCCCTTCTTGCTACTTTTCCTGCCTTCACTTGTAAAAGAATATAGGATGTTTCCTAAGATTCCAGCTTTTTCTGTTTTTCTTCAAGAAGGATCTGTCTTCCCCTGTCCCAAGACTGAAGAGGAGTCACACCCATGGGAGCAGAGGTAGCACTTAACAAACACAAGGGTGTTTCTTCACTATTTTTCTTTTTGAAGCAATGTATTTCTTCAAAACTAGCCAGGACCTAAATGTGGAGTGCTCCACTGCCAAGTGAGTGTTGGTGAGTATTTAAATACAAGGAAAAGGGGAAGACTAGGGTGCCATTAAAACCTGAAGTCTTTCACTCAGCAGCCATTTCATTAATCTCTGGGTCATGAGACAAAAAGCCAGATTTGGCTCCTACTGAGAGTCCTGATTCACTAAGGTACAAATGAAAGAACAATTCTTCCATTAAGGGTGTAACATTTGGTTTTCTTTTCCAAACTGTCCTCTTACAAGAACATAAGCTAGATGAGAATTGCCCCATACTCAGACAACTCACCTTGCAGGTCAGTGACAAGCAAGTTCCCACTGGTCTTCTCATACACCCAGTGCTGAAAGGTGCAGCACTTCTGGCCAGCCTCTGTGTCTCTTCTCAGGAAATTCACTTCCTTGCCATCCTTAACAGAGTACTTCACAAACTCCCCAACCAGCTCCTCCTCCACTGTGGCATAGGGGATGTTATTAGCAGGGCGATGAATAAGAAAAATTGGAATGATTCTGAAATCAAGGGATAGAAACTAATAAAATCCTGAGAGTCCTTTCGGTAAGGGGGTAAGAAACAGAAGTGGCCAGTGATCTTGGAGAGTGAATAAACAGCTACCAACTCTAAACCAAGCTGGAAGAGCTGTAACACTGTTCCCAGGTTTCCTCTTTCCTCTTTAGTCCTAGCAATCTGTGGGCTGCCACAACACAGGACAGCATATGTAAGCATATATGTATATAAAATATATATTTATACTCACTCTGGTACTTCTCCAAAGCCTTCCAAGGGTTCGGCTTCAGCTGCATATAACTTTGCATACTCTCTTGCAGTATTTTGGACATAGCACTCCTGTATTACAACAGACATGCCTATGGGAATATTGCTCCAAACATTCAATAAATCATCTGCTTGAGTATGAGGACAGCTTTTGCCCACAGCTCTGGCTTTCAAAGGCCAGGGGCAGCTCACCTGCAGTGCCAGACTGTAGTTCTTCTGCAGCAGCTCGTCCCTGCCCTTGGTGCCGTAGGTGAGGGCGTTGTGCACCTTCAGCACGCAGGCGTGGCCGGGGGCGAAGGTGGGCGCCAGGCCCTGCAGCACGCGGCTGCGGAACGCTCTGCGGTGCATCCCCTCGCCAAAATGCAGCCCCTCTGTCATTATTGCTCCATGCAGCGCCTCGCCAAAGTAGCTGGAGCTGAGGGGATCTTCTCTAAACATCAGCTGCATGAATTCGATTTCTTCCACACCTAAAACGTAACAGGAATCTCTGCAGGCACGGGGAGGGCTGGGCATGGGAGAGCAGATGCATCTCTCCAGAGAGGAGATAAAAACGCTCCGTGGAAGCACAACTTGTGTTACTGAGGCCTGGGACCCCAAGCAGCTCCTGAGGCAGATGCTTGCTTGTACAGTCCAAAGCCAGTATGGGGAAAGGTGGCAGCTCAGGATCAGGAGAGCAGACAGAGTGTAACAAACAGCTCTGTTACAGATAAAATCAAGGAAGATTCCAGATTTCCCCCCTTTAAATGATCACTGGAATCCAAACGCAAAAAAAAAAAAATCATAAGGGGGGAAAAAAGCACTGAGAGAAACTAAAAAATTCTAACTGCACTACAAGTGTCTCTAACATTTCAAGGACCATCAGTAAAGAAGATAAATAGGAGAACTACACAACAAGGAAGTCCTTCCAGCTGCCCTTGCAGTAATCTCTGCTTTAGCCTCTGTAACTATTGCCTCTCTTCGAGGCACAGAGGAAACTGCACAGATAAGGCCAGAATTAGAACACTCCTTATTTCCACCCAAAATTCTCTGATTAAAAGTTATACAGTGCTGCTACATGAAAAGTCCTGACTTTATTTGCACAAGGAAATAAATGCTTGATTTTATTCTTCAAGGAAAAGAAAGAAAAGTCACCATGCCAGCTGAAGGCCTGGATCTCTGCAGGCTATTCAGGAATGCCAACCCCACTGGCAAGGCACTATCTTTAGCTGCAGCACAGGACACATGCTGGGTGTCACTGAACACCAGTTAACACACAGGGAAAGCATTCCAAAGCTTCATGCCTGCCTTTCTCCTGGAGTATAGTTACACAGCAGGTGACCTGCAGGAGCCATGTGTTTGCTTGTGCCAAAGAGCTGCCAGTGCTCTGTGTGTGTGTGTGTGTGTATGATGCCATGCAGTGCTACTTCACTTTATATTTACCTTCGTAACTCTGAAAACTTGAGAGACGTTCCAATACTAGGAGGAAACAAATAAATTAAGTTTGCAGTAAAACCTCTGAAACTGTCGTTGTCATTATTATTAATCAAAACTGTGAACCGAGGCTTACCTGCAGCAGTCAGATGAAACTCAGCAGTCACCTTTCCATATATGTTATTCAAGCAGCAATAATACATTCCCTGGTCTTGGTAGCTGGCTTCAGCTATTTCCAGAGAGATGGGAGAGTCATCCTGGGCACTGGAATAGAGCATTTTGTGCTATCACATATTTTTCTTGTTATCACTGGAAAAACTGATAAATTTGATCTTTCTGAACTGTTTATTTGTTAAAAGACAGCACAGTTATTTAGCAGAAAATTATATGTATTAATATGATAATTTATGCAATGGATATTGCAATGTAACAATTAAAATCAGAAAAGGTAAAAAAAGAAGATTCAGAATGGAAAGTTTAACCAATTCATGCAATATTTTCTCTTCACTTAGAAGAACATCTAAGAAGAACCATTCCTACAAAAATTTTCATCTTCTCAGAAGTGTGCATTCTGATGGAATTTTTTTTTTTTCTTCCTTTGGGTGATCTTTACTCTGTGTTTTTGAAACATTCTAAACAGTTTTTTTAAATCAGAATATCATTACTGCTACAAGGAAGATAACTCATTAAAATGGAAAAGCTAGATCCTGTTAATGGCCTTGAGAAGCTTTTATTTCCACCCTTCTCTAGGATAAATGAGGTTCAAACTTCTTTTGATATTTTTTTGACATCTGGATGCCACTGGATGTGAACAGGTTGAGAGCTGAAGGAACACAAACTATGACCAGTATCAGTGCACTGCAAGAAGAACTGTCTCCTATGAATAGCAAAGTCACCCAGAAACTCCCAGTCCTTCAGAAACATTCCCTTACCTTCTCTGCAGCCGAGCCAGTACCTTGGAATCTTTAGTCCATGTAATGGTGGAGTCACCATGAATGTCACCAAACTGACAGCACAGCTTAATACTTCCAGAGCAGTCAGGGAATAACTCTGCCTGGATCTTCTTCAGCAGCCTGGGGGCTTGAAACAGAAGAACCACAATTTAGGATTTGAAGATGATATTGTTTTAGCATTTTAACATTCCATGTTAAAAACATGAATGCTGAAATCCCTGGTAAGTAATTATGACTTCTTGTGTCACAATACTAATAACATGCACATGGGCATGGTGTGAGCAGGGAGCTGGAGGGGACTTGGAAAGAAAAGGAATTGACACACACTTAGGGAAAGGTTTTGGGATCATGACATAGCCCCACCTCAAGTGACACATCTCCCTGCTCGATGTAAGAGATGTAAAATGCAAGATGTTTTGTTTCCTACTGTGTGAGTTCCGAGCTGTTGCACTCTGAATGAGGTAGCATGGCACTTTGGGATCCTGTTCCTGCAGTAAAACTCCAGTAACACCCAGCTGAAGGGTCAGGAACACTGCTATGGTTTTTCCCCATTCCCAGTTCCAGGCCCCATCCAGTCCAGGTCTCCCCACTGGACTGGCAGTCTCTGGGTCCTGGGCCATGTGAACTTTGCTGTATCAGGACTAAAGTGACACAGACAGGATGTGACAGCTCTAGAAATAGAACTAATGACTCCAGGTTCTTGCCCTGGCCACAGTCTTCCCTCCTGCAGCTGAAATAATGCAAAAGAACACTGAGTATATTCCACAGCAACCAAACCAACCTTCCCATAATGCTAGGGAAAGGGCCACAACAATGCTCTGGAGCACAGACATACCTCAGTCGAGACTGAGGCACAGGAGAAACAGGTGAAGAAAATTCAATGTTATCTGACACAGGCTGAATGTTTAAAACATTTTACAAGCATAGCCTCAAGTAATGGAAACAGGTCAGACATTGCACAGTCACTGCAGTTTGCTTGCTCTGCTTTGATGGAATGTCTCTCCTCACGCACATTGGTTCCCTGGCATAGGACACATCTTTGAACAGAGAAAAATCTGGGGTTTTTTCAAATGTGATTAGGAAAGTAGAAGTCTCACCAGACTGCACAATAATTAGACTGTGTAAAAGCCTCCACGCATGCACAGCTTACCTTTAGTCACTGTTCAGTCTTGTTCTGACCTATTAAATCATTTTATGGTGTGAACATGAAATGTCATGTCAAAAGGTAAAAATAAGACCTTGGTCCTTGCAAACAGAAGAAACCATAAAAACCCATAGAAACAACAAATCCCTCATCTGCCCAGCTGTCACAATCCTGCTACTGAGTCAGCAACCTTCTAGAGACTGCAGCCTGGATCTCCTTCCAATTATATATTTCCTATATCAGTTTAATATTGCTTATTTTATCGTGTCATTTTTGCAGCAGGGCAAAGCAATGCAGAACCAATCAGAAGTCAGCACATAGGACCTCAAAACATAGTTTATCAGTGGTACTTTACTGTTAACAATAGTACTTTGCTAGTAATGAATCCTTTGGTAACCAAGACAGGACAATTGCAGTTGGGAGCTGCAGTGCAGGAGCATAACTGGGAACACAGCCCTGTGGGAACAGGACAAGCACTGGGCTTGCAGGCACTACGTGCTGTGTAGTTATGTGGTACCATTATGCTGCTCATCTGTGAAAAGTTACTCCAAGAGGCCAATGAGGCAGTGACTATTTCAAATAGGTTACGAAGTTCATGAAGTGAATTTACTTGCCAGCTGGGAAAAGGGTTCATCTCTGTGGCACGGGAACAGCACTCATTACTAAGTGCACAAATCTGGAAATAAAGCTCCATGAGGGCAGGACACCTTTAGCTGACTGAGTCAGTCTGAAAGAGGCTTGCAGTGCCTTTCAATATTCTGAAGTTTGTACTGTAGCCAGAATTATGGGAAAGGACAAAAAAGAAAATCTGTTTTTTCTTACCTTTGCTATCCTTTTTCAAAATGAATTTCCTTTGCTCTTTTCTATCCTCTTTATGAATCACACCTCCCTCGCTCTTCCCAGACTTTTTAACGCAGCCGGGATCCTTGCTGACACTTCCCCTCTCCTCCAGCCTGGGTTTTTTGGACAGAGTTGCTGGTGGTAATTTCTTCTTGGCTCCAGCAGCTATATGCCCACTCTTTGTTGTGTCCTCTTTACATTTGATGGGCTCAGGCTCTGCAGCAGCCAGTGGTGTCTGGCAGGATTTTGACCCTTCCTGATTTCTTTGATTTTCTGTGTTGACTGGGAATGGATCAAGTGTGGTGCACGGCAAAGAGAATGACGGAGCTCCTCTCCGGAGTGGTTGCTCTTGAAAACACTGTTTGTTCCCTGAATCAACTGGTGGCAAATTAACTAAACCACTCATTACACTCTCTGCTGTCCTGACTTCCTCCTTTTTATCATACTCAGTGGTCTTAATTGAATTCTCAGCCTCAGTTATCTTGCTAGAAGGGATCAAGTCAGGACAAGACTGCTCTGTGCTAATATTCATAATCTGTTTCAGAGCCAGGGAACCAGTCAAAGTGTGCAAAGGAGCCTTTGTTTCAGCTTCATCTGGGTTATATTCAACAGCTCTTGGAATCTCATGTTCATTTTCACACAAGGCTGCTTCCCCTTTGGTTTCTCCAGGGACCCTCTGGAACAGACCCTGGCATGACTTGCAGGAAATTTCCAATATAGTTAAATTTCTGTTTACTTCGACTCCAGTTTGTGTGGATCCAGTTTTTCCCTCACTTCTTGTGCCAGGACACACCACTTCAGATTCACTGGGAAGGCCCTCTGAGTGGCTTGCAGGTGAGAGGAAGGGCAGGGTTTTGTTTCCAAGCAGGTTTTGGGAATGTAGCTGATCCCCAGCACCTCCATCCTCCTGTGCTGCTGTGCTGTGGTGCTCACTTTGAGCCTCCCTGGGCAGCGGGGCACTGGTTGCTGTTACACTTCCAGCTGCATAGGTGGGATTTTTTGAAGAATCTATTTTTAACTCTTCATCAGACTTGAAGGAGCTGTCAACAAAAAATGAATGTTGTTCTGCTGTATTACAGGGAGAAGCTGCAGTCTGGCTCTCTGAAACCTGACTAACTCCTGAGTCACAGGAAGTTTCAGCCCTGTGTTCCTCAGGTATGCAAATCTCTCTCTGTTCTCCTCCTGGTTTCCATGGTTCACAGCTGGGCACTTTTAGATAAAAATCTCTTAAAAAAGGCTCCCCAGAAGGGGGAGGAACTGCCTCTTCTTGTTTTGCTATTTCTGTTAGTTGGCCTGTATTTTGGGGTAGATTCTTATGTGTTATGGTTTCATGATTCTGAATTAAAGTAGGCGATTGCATTATATAACTGTATTTCTGATCATTAGAAGCAATTTTAAAATTCTGACAGCCATTAGTTTTTGAAAGATGGTAGCTGTCAGAATTAGTGTCATTTGGTGCATTCAAGCCTGAGTGACTTCCTTCTTTTTGTAAATTCACTTCATAACTTGTATGTGTGGTGTTAAC
Source organism: Parus major (assembly GCF_001522545.3). Classification (NCBI taxonomy): domain Eukaryota; kingdom Metazoa; phylum Chordata; class Aves; order Passeriformes; family Paridae; genus Parus; species Parus major. The sequence continues at coordinate 148,252 of NW_015379266.1, read as the reverse complement.
AGAAGAGTGTTCTGCATGTGTAAACTGACTGGTATTTTCACTGGGGAAAATGTCTTCCTCTTCAGGGAAAAAAGCCAGTTCTCCTCTTGCTGGATAACAGTCCTTAAAATGATAGCCTTCTCCAGGTACCGACTCATTTATCGTGGATATGTTGTATTCAGTATGAAGTAACTGTCCAGCTGTCCCATGTGACAGATCTGATATGTCAGCTGGGTTTGCTTTGGGACATGCTAAATTACCGCTCTGAGCATTTTGTAACCTTTGAGGAGAATCTGCTTCACATCTTTGGGCAGCATTATTAACAGCAAGCTTCCCTTCCCAAGCCACAGTGGATCCATTGCTGTCCGTGACCATCGGACTTGGCTCTAAGCACTCCTGGGTACTTAAGAGGGCACTGTTTGCTGAAACACAAATGGATGGTGTTTCCCTCTCGTTCCCAGTGCCAGAATCTAGACAGACACCATCTGTTCCTACCACTTGTGCAAGACAAATGTTTCCTATGGATGCGCTCTCACATGCTGCAGCTCTCTGCAGGAGGATATCAGAAATATTGCAGTCAGCTTTCTCAGCTCTGGGGTTATGAGCTGGTTCTGTGATGGGCTCCTGCTCTTCTGTCAAATCCATTGGCAAAGGATGATTGGAATAGGTCTCCTGCACAAAGTTCAGTTCTGCGACTTTGATATCTGGCAGCCTCATACCTAAACTTGGGATGCCTCTGTTTTCAATTGGGATTCGATAGTCTGAGTCATCTTCATGAAGAAGTTTCCACAGCTTGTCATGCACTGCAGATATATCAGCATCTCCTTTGCACTCAGATTCTCCAGATTCCAGGACTGATTTGGGACGAGCTTCAGACACAGCCTCATCGGCTGATCGGCTGCAGAGAATATCTGGGTTACTGCTACCATGTATGTCAAGCACAGACCTTTGCTCTCCCTCCCCTGGCTCATCACACAGCTTTGCAGAAGAGAGAACAGCACACAAGCATTCCTGTTTGTCAGGAGCAGAGTCCATATCCCATAGAGAATGGGAAATGTCATTCTTTGACTTTTTGCCATTACTAATAATTTCTTGTCCAGAGAAGACCTGTTGGTGATAACCTTCTCTCTTTTCACAAGGAGCACAGTGAAGAGAAGAAGTCTGTAAATCTGCATTCTTTACTTGCAGGATGTTTTCAGCAGAGAGCAGGCTGGTTCCTGCACTCTCACAAGCCCTGAAGATGATTTCCTTTTCTGCTCTGGGCTCCATACATAGGTCCTCACAATTCTGGGTAATGCTTTTAAGATTAGCACCTTGGCTCTTCAAAGAAGGAAAATAAAGCAATGTAATTAAAAATAAGAACTACAGCTTGACACAGGCTTGAAGGCTTGCAAATTTTTTAAACTTTTTTTTTTTTTAAATTTTTGTCATCAAGTTTCTGACTTGTAACTATCAACATAATGCATTGAAATCAACCTCCTGGATCTGAGTCTGAAAGTGCTGCTGCTAAGAGAAGAATTTGTAACAAAGCTGATCAATTTTACCTCACAGGTTTTTTCTCACTGTTTTTTAAGCAGAAATGGTATTGCAAGGTAATTCTCTTCTGCAAGTCCCCATGTTACATTTATATCCCTCTGTTTGCACAAATGAAGTGTAAAAAAACTTCCCTAGAATACAGACAAAAGGTACATCACTGCCTCTGAGTCTAAACTCCCTCAAATCCACTACGTTTGGGACTGCTTTTACTTTACATTGTTCTCCACCAATCCACCTTAGTGGATCTTTCCACTTCCCTGTTTCCTGAATGCCAACAAAAATCCCCTTTCCTAAAATGACACTGCTTTAAATGGCACTCTTGCCTTGGAGTAGCTGAAGTACCCCAATATCTGTAGTTATTACAACCTGAGCTGGGCTTTTTCCTGTGGACTGGCAGGAACATCCTGCCAGCATCCTGCTATTCCTGCTCAAAAGGCAGAAAAAGAGGAAGAACTATAATATGTTAAAGGACAGAATGAGTTCTCTGCCAACAACATAGAGCAACAGGCTGACCATGCACAGCTATCAGGAGTCATGCTCCAAAGCATCCAGATTTTCTAAGGGATTTTTTTCTTGGTGTGTCTCTCAGGAAAGACTGAAGCCAGCTTAAGACACGGACAACAAAATGGGATGTTATCTGCCATTCCTAGGGCAGAGCCTGCTGAGCAAGCAGGGCTGGTGTCATGAGCTGTAGTTATTCCAACCAGGTCTCCCCTGCTTGCTCTGACACAGAGCTACAGCCTGTCTGGCACGGCTCAGGCCTGGATCGCACCCTGCCAAAGTCGAGCTCTCATCTCAGCCAAATGTCCTTGGAACTTCAGCCATGCCCTGGAACTTCTGTGTCAGTTCTGCTTCTCTTCTTTTTGGATAACAAAATTTAAAATGAACTAAAAGTCACATAAATCTATCTTGGGAAGGTCAAACTAAGGATCTCTCAGATTTTACGTGAACAGGCCGTTCTGACGTGAACAAAACCAGAATAATGCCTCTGTAACCCAGGAGTGACAGCAGCACCTTGTGCCAAGGGTGCTGACCACTGACC
>NW_015379266.1:53993-145405 GCF_001522545.3 Parus major | reverse complement strand
GACAGGGTGCTGACCACTGACCACTGACCACTGACAGGGTGCTGACCACTGACCACTGACAGGGTGCTGACCACTGACCACTGACCACTGACAGGGACAGGGCACTGACCACAGACCACTGACCACTGACAGGGTGCTGACCACTGACCACTGACAGGGACAGGGTGTTGACCACTGACAAGGACAGGATGCTGACCACTGACCACTGACAGGGACAGGGTGCTGCCTGACTGCTAACAGAGACCAGCTGACACCCCAGTGACACCCAGAAAAGCTTCCTGGCTCTCCGTACACTATGTAACATCACACAGCTGGCACCATTGGTGCCTTGGGCCTATTATTAATGAAGCTGCTTTGAAGCACCAGGTAAATAAAGAATTTCACCTAGGGCTAGGCCATGTGGTCATGTAAGGAGTGAGGAGCCTCCCACCTTAATTATCTGATGGAAGGAGAAGTCACCCAGCACAGCAGGTGCTGCACAAGACACACTGCAAAGGTTGTTCCAGTTCGAACACTTGGCACTAAGGGGAAGTGTAAATCCTTGGGTCATTAGTGCTGTGATCCCGTGGCTGCTCTGTACCCCTCAGTAGACCTGATTCCCACATGGATATGGAAAATACAACACTCTTCCAAAGCAGTCAGCTGTGGGGTTTGCTGTGAGCCCCCCCTCTTGCTCCTGCAGAGCTGTCTCACTCTGGGCTCCAGCAAACACCCCAGGGCACTTTTACAGAACCCCGTGTGCAGCAATAGATTCTTTCTTGCCTCTCTTAGATTACACAGGCAGAATTCTGAGCAGTTTCTGGCTTACTATATGGGTGCTGTGAGAAGCTGTCCACATTTTTGTAGTGCTCAAAAAAAGTAGCACTATTCCAGCTGGATGCTTTTGCTTGGCCCATTTTCAAGACCACATAATTTTGAACCTACACCTGAATTTCAGTGTCATACACATGTTTAAAAATGGGGATTTGGTCTGTGCCCAGCTCTCGCCCTTTCGTGCACACCAATACTCAATTCTTATTCAATGTAAAGTTGTGGCCATGGAATGCAGACATACTGACTACACACAGCAAGAGTCTAATTGGTTGCTCTGAAATTTATGCCAGGCACCTGACAGCTACTCTTGGCTGAGAGGCCTCTGGGATTTAAATTATTGCACAGCACTTAGGGGAAAAAAAAAAGCCCCTGGCAAACCATGGCCATACACCCTCTGAAGAAGTTCATTTCAATGAGGGGTATTCCCCATCATAAAGACGTCATGTACTCCTCAAATGGGATTGGAATTTCATGCACCATAAAACCAGAGAAACCTATGAACTTTTTTCAGGAAGAATTCAGTGATTTTTGACTGCTGAAGACACCCCAGTGGTGCAATTAAAGTCACACTACTGTGATACTACACCCAGAACTGGGAGATGCTTTTGGCCAAATAATCAGATGAAGAAAAGCATGTACAGCTGGAAAAAAACTTTTGTTGTGACAAGTGGGGTTTTTTCTGTGCAATTAGCTACACACCTTCAAATCAGAAAAATTGGTGGCAATAAGATTATTCATGATTTAATAGTATTTATATATCTTCAGTCTTTACTATGTGAAATAAAAATGATGATTCAATTTTCCCACTTAGGAAAACTGGTAGAGCATCATACCAGTCTCTACAACTGTAGTGATTTCTCCAGCTGTTTTTCTACCAACAGCATAAAATATGCAAGTACATGGAGTGTACCACAGGGGTTTGGTCTTTTAATTGGTTTGTACATTTCAGCTGGAATGTCCGAGTCTTTCATTGTTTTATTTTTAAAAATCACAGACCTCCATTCACCTCTGTGACATGAACTCTCAGCATTGAATTCCCTTCATTGTTATAAAACCAGAACAAACCCCTGTTGATTTGGTTTAGGTTTCCTACACCGTAAGTGGAGGACAGTTTTGTCTGTTGAATATAGATTGAAAACAAAGTAAATCAAAGCATTCTTTTCTCACAACAGGCATTTGAGAAACTTTCTGGGTTGAAAGAAGCATTACTTTGCTAAGATCTGTGCAATAGCCTCCATATCAGATTTCCCTATCCAGCTGTCCAGAGGCCCATTAGTGCCTCTCACCATTATCAGGCTCACTCTATAATTAGAACAGCTTAGGCTTTACTTGGGCCTTTTCTAAACCCAGATTTCCCTCCCAGCCGTAGCTGTCATTCAGAAGTACATGAATAGTACCTTTCAAAGTAATTTTGATTTTACATTATTTTGTGACAAGCAGGAATAAATTGCATTGAGATCAGCAGAGCAGCTCTTTGTGTTAAATGATAAACATGTTACTTACCCCAAACGAGATATTCTCATCTGGTATCTGGTTTTGCTCAGACAGGCCCCGAGTCCTTTTCCTCTCCCAGTGATTGTCTTTATCTGCCTCGTCTGTTGGACACAGACCAGGCTGCATTTGCACATTTTCTGTCTCCTTGGGAATCCGTGTTGAACGGACACCTTCCTGACTGGGAGACGGAGCTCTGGATTCCCCACCCTCTGCTGCAGCCTGGAAAGACTCTCCTATAGTACTTACATATCTGCAAAGTTCTATAGGGTTTAACAGCTTGAAAAGGTTTCTCCTCAGACTTTCTGTTAAGGTACAGACAGCGTGCCGCACATTTCCCTCTGGCACATTCCTTCTCCCCTCCTCCAGCAGCAGTGAGCTTTCCCCTAGCACGTCTCCTCTGGGGCTGGTTTCTGTCGTTGTCCCCAAAGCCTCATCTGTGCAAGCAGCACCGATGCCATTGGCAGACGAGTCTACCTGGGCAGGGACAGCGTCCGTGGGCTTGGGTTCGTCCCCTGAGGAAGCTGCAGCCAGATGGCCACTTCCATTAGTCTCTTCTTCACTTCTGGGATGTTCATTTCCAGTGGCTGCAGAAGCAAAAGGCACTTGATTCTTCTCTTTGTCTTTCAAAATGCTACTTTTATCTCGGTGCTGGCCAACAGTGAGAGTCATCTCTGTCTGCAAAGCAGACTGGCTGTACATAGAGGGGTCTCTCCTTACGTTTACTTCTTTGATTTTTGACTGATGCTCACAGAAGCCAATGGGGGTATCCATAGGCGTAGTGTTATCTGACACTTGGAACACACAAGGCATTTCACTGAGGAAGTAAGCACACCCATCACAATCCTTACTCAGTTTTAGATCGTCTTCATCATCACTTTCTAATAAAAACTGTAATTTCTTTTTCCAGATTTCATCTTCATGCACTGTAAGCACATCTGAACATTCAAAGTACTCCAGGTCATCATCAGAAAAGTTATCATTTACACTTGTTACTTTCTCAGCATAAATCTCCAGAACAGAGGCAGAATTTTCAGAATCATCTTTTCCAAAATCAGCGTGATTACCTACAGAAGTGTCTGCCTGCTCATCGAGCAGGGAATTCGTGGTTAGAGGTCTGCCCAGCCCAGTCATTTTACATGCCTGGACATCTGCCAGAGACTGAGGAGATCCAGAGTCCTGTGTGTTAAGGCAACAGTTGCCTGTGTGACAAGTGGTTACATCTGTGGGGTGAGAAGGCACTGGTCTGCTGCAGTATTCCTCTGCTCTTCCAGCGGTGAGGTCAATCACACCCTTAAAAAGAAGCAGGTCAGCATCATCCTCTGACAAATCCTTTAGGCAGGAAAAAGTTGCCTGGGATTTAACTACATTTTTAACATCCATGTTGTCTTCTATGTTAAGCAAGCATCAGAGGGATTTCTCAAGTAGAAGAAAAACTCCTGCTTTGCTTAGCTTCTCAAGCAGTAATTGAATGATTTTTGAAGAGTCAGAACCTGATAAAATCAACACAGGCTCACCCTCACAGGGAGAACTCTTGCACTGAGCAAAATGTTTCCCATTTTGCTCATTCTACCCTGAAGTCTGCCACGAGCTCATTTAGCACAACAACAAATTCTGGGCAAGTTTTGTTCTTTGTATCTGGTTCTGGGTCAAGAAAAGTCATTCTAGCTGTCAATGAAGTGCAGATCTTGTTCTGTGCACCTGCAAGTAAAAGAAACACAAAGTTTCAAATTACTTCTGAAATGCCTATATTTCCTCAAAGGTGGTCAGTTGACACATATTTGCAAGCACTTTCAAAACAAGAAATCATTATGTAAAAGCCAAGATCAGACGCTAAGGCCGTAGCCCTAACCTGGCAGCACATTGCAACTGTCCGCAGTGATCTGTGCTAGGAGAAGAAATCCTTGAGCACACCCACGTGTCCGTGTGGCACCTCGTCGTGACCCCAGCACACACCACAACAGGTGCTTTAGTACATGGCCTTTCAACTTTTCTAAATGCAGTCAAGACCCTGCAGACAGCGTACATTTCCACATGTACACCACTGCTACAGCTACCTGCTGTTTTGGTAGTCACATTGGCACAACAGCAGGCTATTCTTTGAACTGCATCATAGGGACATAAATCCCAAACTCTGTTTGTAGAAATACCTGGAACAATCAGCCTGCTTAGACTTTATAGGGCAATTTCTGTTTAAAACAAGTCTCTTGTGCTCTGGCTTGACATTTGTCATTCCTGTGCTGAAAGAACAATGAAAGGAGGCAGGTTGGCTACAATTTCCTGCTCATATTGAGTTTTCCCCTCAAGTGGGTATGCAGTAGCATGGTGGTGTGGCAATGCTGAATTCACATAAAATCCAAGTGAAATACACCAAAAGGCTTCCACTAGCTGAATCCAAAGAAATGTGGAATCATCTCTCTCTTCCTGTAACAAAGCCCTTGTTTCCTTAGCATTCCTAAATCTTAGGATTTTAGATACTTGAGATGATTTTGTACACTGCTAGGGGCCCTCTGGCTCATCCATCACCTTAGAAAAGGTGTGACATTGGTCACACTGGAAAAGTACTGTAGCAGTTTCAAGTAAATCTGACCTCCTGGAGGATGCCAAACTAACAGCTCTGAAAAACAATGACTACATCTATTCCAGAATTAGTGAAGAGAAGCAGGAAAAGCTTTCCTGCCATATAATCCAATGAAGCCATTTAAAGACACCTCTGTTCATTCTCCTTTTCCTTCTCTGTGCTTCTGCTGTAGCGACGTTTCCAGCTCGGGTCCCTGCCCCGCTGCGGGTGCCAGGGCCCAGCCCTTTCCAGCACCGCCTCCAGGGCCACAGGCAGGGCCCAGCGGGTGCCCAGCCCTTCCCAGCACTGTCTCCAGGGCCACAGGCAGGGCCCAGCGGGTCCCAGCGAGTGCCCAGCTCCGTGTCACAGGTATGGCAGGGCTCTCGAGCTGGGCCAGAGCCTGATGGTGAAGCAGCCGAGGCTGCATGGCCGGCTGCATCTGCCTCTCCTGAAAGAGCGCTAAGCAACCAGAGATATCTTCGTCCCCTTTGGTCACACCTGCCACCAACACCTTTTCCACAGACACCTGGGTGGTGAAAATTAGGGAACAAAGTTGGTTAACAGGAAGGACACAACATCAGATGTGTGACAAACAATTTGAGTCCATGTACACCAAGGAGCACAGACAAACAGCAGATAGGGCAACCAGATCAGCCTTTCTGATTACACTCTGCTTTTCTTTTCAGCTCTGAGGAATATATTTAAAAGAATAAAAATGGAGCAGTAAGATTAATCTTTTCCTCATCCATTTTATTACAGTATCATGGAATTACCCTCCAGAGTTCATCCTCTCCTCTTAAATATGCATTTGCCTAATGTTTCCTGTTGCATTCTTTCAACGATTCTCTCATCTTTGCTTTTCAGAAGACCAGATGTCTCTCTCCTCTTTTTTGGAGGTTGTAAATTATTTTAAATGCATGGTAATTTCCCCAGCTGAAAAGAGCTTTGGCAACGTGTTTTTAATGCAGATTGACTAATGAAGAGCCTTTACTAAAGCCATTGTACTAGACAGTTATCATTTCTCAGTTTGGCTGCACTCTGACATTGAGGGGAAAAGAGCTGTCAGTTTTCTCCATATGAAAATTACATGGAATTTCCTTGCACTGTCAGATGCAGCCACAGACATGAAAGCAAGTTAATGTTCCAGGAGGAAAACTGCAATAAATGATGGGTTTCCACCCAAGACAAAGAGATACTCTTTTTTTTTTTTTTTTAATCTGGGAAGAAAATAGAAGGAAATAAGATTTTTTAAGAATTCAATTACTGAATTTAGATAGAAACTGGAAAGAGAACTTTTAGTTTGATACCCTCTCAGCTCATCAGGAAAACTTGTGACATAAGATAAAATTCAATGAAAATGAAATTCAATGACAATGAAATTCACAGAGGGAAGAGGAATGGAAGAGACCATGATAATTTACCATCAGCTGCTGACTAGTAACCTGAAAATTAACTCACTTTCTGATAAGCTGAGAGTTGAACACTTGCTGCCAAAAGACATGAGAACATTTAAACATGCCAGGGTGTTGTGGCTGCTTGTCCCTACTTTCACTCTGAAAACCAGTGATGTTACTTGCTGAATCAGGTCCTGGCTCACAGCAGGAGACAATGAAGCACAGCCACACAGGAGGAATTCACACACCAGGTTTGAGCAGGTCATGGTAGGAAATATGCCTGGATTGGCTCTCTAATTTTCTGTAACCAGATTTTCCATTTCACACTGATCAGAAGCATGGGGAATTTTTATGGCAGCCCTTGAGGCAAATGAAACTCACGTTTATGCTCAGCAGGGTCTGCTGCTGCTTGAGTTCAGTGCCTGGGAACTGAGATTATGGGAGAACAACGCTGGGAGAACAGTAACCTAACAGCTGTGCTTGGGTGTGATTGAGGAGAAATATTGATCTGATTCAAACCTGCAGCAGTCAGATTAGCAAGGAATCAGGAGGCAGATGGAGCTGCTTCACCAAAACCCTTTGATGGCAGGAAATTATCAGTGTTTGTGAAAAACAATCCGTTTCAAATAATAGTAAATAAAAGAATGGCTGGGAAAAGCATCAAAATGCCTAAACCAATCACCCAGTGTTTCTGTAAGGCAAATATATAAGAAAACAAATTTAAGTCAATTTTCAGAGATTTTTCATTTAGAATTCATACTTTCTCATAATTCTGCACTGGTTGTAAAAAGCCTATTCACTATTCATGGTAAAAATATTGTCTGAAATTCCAGTTCTAAATATAAAATTGGACTGTTTCCCTTGAAATTATGTATTTCCCAATTTGAACCTTATTTTTATATGTTATCAAATATGTTCAATATTTTATCATTTATTTCAATTGAAACCAAAAGAGTTTTGAATTACACTTTAACATGGAAGTAAAAAAAATTAAATTCTTTTATATTTTGTAGGTAGTTTTGGTGATAAAGACATTTCTAGTGATTTCAGAAGGACCTGTGGGATTATTCCTAATGTCAGAAAAAAAAAAATTAACTGACAAAAATATATAAACTTGATTAAACTTAAAAAGTGGCCATTAAATTTCCTCTCTTGCATCACATTTTTTCCTACTTTATTAAATGATAACCAAATCGAAAATCTTCCTTTTTAAGCGATTTTATATTCACAGAAATTATTTATACAGGAAGCTTATGCATTTTAGCAATCCAGAAGTAATTCTGTGCCTGTGAGGTTCATGTCCTCTAGAGTTAGTGGGAAAATTCCCTTTATGACCTCTCTGAAGCATTTTTTCTTAATTATGACCTATTCATGAAGTAATCTCTGTTTTGTGCGCAGGCCCTCCTCAGCTCACACCCTGTTTCTTCCTATCTTTCAGCAGCACTCATTGTCCTCGCCCTTCCTGGAGCTGTCCACCCACCCAGGAATAGCCTCCTGTTATCTGTGCGGCCCCAGCCCTGTGCCTCAGGGCCCATCCCATGCATTCCCATGGCACAACGAGCACCCGATGGATGCCCACCCCTCCAAGGAGCCAAGCTGTGACCCCCCCAAAGCTCCCACTCAGAGCATGTCCTGCCAAAGACCTGCCTTCCACCCACCCAGCCCAAAGGGGTGGGGAGGGAGAGGCCGAGTGAGCCCACACGGGGGATATCTCAGCAGAACGCCAGGGAATGACACTGATAATGCCACAGCGGTTCACACTGGGAAACAGCCTTTCATCAGCAACACTTTGGGCTCTTTATACCGAGCTGACAGCAGTTCTGGGATACCTGAAACATGAGAGAGAGCTCCAGAAACACTGTGTGCCTCAGAGCACATGCACCATGGCTGCAGGAACTGAACTGCTGCTGGCCACACCGATTCTGTCAGAAGCCTTTGCTTTAGGTGATTGAGGATTAACTTTCACCAAAGTTGTACATACAGAAAGGACAGCCTTTTTCCTTTGTATGTATGTAGGTGCACCCGAGGAGGATGTGGATGTGAGCAACATGCAGTCTGCTCACCTGTTCTTCAAACATTTCTCCAGCAGACAGATCCCATTTAGAGAGTCAGTGCTTGTGTGCTTTGCTTTTTTTAATCTCAGCTTTTTGGTCTGAGACAGCTCCCCGACTGCCAGCTGAGCTTCCTACTACGGCCTTCACTCCACAGGTTGAACTTTGGGATCTGGAGTTATTCTTTTGCAACACATTTATCTCCTCTCCTCGCCTATCCTCTCCTGCCCTGCCCTACTGCTGTTCTTAGATTTAGCAAAAGCTCCTTCTCCACCTGCCTAAGCATACAATATACATTTCCACACATCCCCTTAAGAGATGTTTTGCTGGCAGGTAGCTAAACCACAAAGGAAGCTGGTGAATGTAATTAGACTTCATTTAAGATGAACATGAAATATCTCCATACCAAACCACCAATAACCACAGAACTTGTGATGATGAACAGAAATGGTCATATATTACATAGATCCAACCAGAAAGCTTGCTGGTATGAAGAGCAGGATGGAAGATATATTGATTAAAAGAACGGAAAGCAGCAAAAGTAGAACAGAAACAATAAAAAAAGCAGAAAGGAATCTCCACGAACCACAGGACCCCAAAACTGACCAACTATAGCATCATATGTATAACACAAAACCTGTCACCTATGAAATCTGAGTGTCCTGCTTAAATGCTGCTATGCTCCAAGGTTAACACTAATTCCCTTGCCATTCTCCCTGGAATATTTCTCAAGTATGTCTTACCTTTCCTAGAGAGCTCTGCATATGTTTTGTTTAGCTCCTCTAAGAAGTCAACAGCTATAATTGTATCCAGTCCCCCTTCCCACCCTGCCGACTGTTTTGTGTCTGGAAATCTACACATTTTTTTAGTCTTCATGCCTCTCAATAGTGATCTTTTGAAATTTAACATTTTTCTTTCTTCCGAAAATAAAACAAAACGTAAGACTTTTCAGTTATACAATTAACACAGACATTACACACCTGTTTACATTTATTAAATTAAATATTGTATGCCCTGTATGGAAATACATACAATATATTTATGATCCGAAACATATAACTTTATCTTTCCAAAAAGGTTGATTTCTTAATAGAAATCAAAGATTTCAAAGGTTTTTGGTTAAAAGTTTCACCAGCACTGACATTGTGAATCTTTTAAGCTCAGTGCATCCGTAAGAAGTAATGGAATCTAGTTCCACGTGAAATTTATGATCCACCATTCCTGGTCTATACAAGTTTTCTGACTTGGAACGCCATAAAAACATTTTCCGAATGTGTTGTGATCATGGTTACATTCTTAAACTGTTACCTTGTAAAAGTTACTATCTCCAAGAGAACAGAAAGCAGAATTCCAGAATTCACTGTAACTGTGAACTCTACTCATCACAGGGCTTTACTAAGGGTTTATACAGCAGTGAGCCTACTATGAGTGAAACGTTTGATGGGGTAGTAATGAGAACCCACACGTGCACAGATTTACATGACGCATTTTCTACGTTTTCTTCACCTCACAGGAGTTCTGCCTGGTTCAGTTCTGTCTCAAATACAAACAAGAACTAAAACCACATTGTTCTTCTCAAAGTCCTTTGAGATACCACAACCAAAGGGAACACCTCAAGCAGCATACTTGTCAAAGAGTGCACAGTGTCAGAAACCAAACTACAGAAGCACTGTATTATCTAAACCAGTTATCACACTATCTATTGGATTAACGAGGTCTAGGTAAGAAAAACACCAGTGAAGCTGTGGCTGTTCAAAAAGCAGATGACTGGAAAATATGCCCTTGCCAAAAATTCTGTGATATATTGCGGTTCTTCAATTGCCAATATCCAAGACTCCTTGACAACATTTGGGTTAGTGCAGTACCCACTGTAAACTGCACCACAGTATAAAAACACCTCAGCCATAACTCATCAACTAAATGGAACAATAAATGACTGGCTCTGCACATGTCAAACAAACACCTTAATATAGAGCAATTAAAATAAGCAATCCCAGCACAACTCTTAACACTGATCAGTCTTAATCTATTTTTAACATCTGTCAAGCATCTGACCCTGTCAGACTGAGCAATTCATGAGGCCTGGGAATCATCTATTACTACCAAGTGACCAAATTTTTTTCTCAAGAATGGATTAACTTTTTACCTAATGAGTATTAGACCATGCAATAAATATTTAGAATGAATAAATGTGTTTTTCAGGATACCTGGTATCACTTATACACTTTTTAGAGAAGGAAGCTTGCTTTCATAAAATTTTTGCAATTTTGTCTTACTGAGACTTGGTGGAAATAGTACCAGGGTGTGGTTTCAGAAACTGTGAGCAGAATTCTAAATACAACATGTTTTAAAAACCCCAAATCTATCAGGATAAACAAAAATGGCTCTTTTTTAGCAGAAGGAAATAACAAAACCCATTTCCTGGTCAATAGCAATATAAATTTCCCCATGTAGTGCATTGATAATAAAGAAACTTGCTCTTCCTCCTTTGTTTGTCTTTTATGATACACATTCTATTTGCCCACAGGAGAAAAAGGCAGACAAGTAATTTTCAAAGTCCAAACACCCCAAGCCCCCCACTTACCCTCGAGCTCTTTGTGGACTTGTGGACGTTCTGGGATAGGCTGGTGCTGCGCTGGTCCTCCCTGCTGGAGACAAAGGAGGCCGAGTTTGTGCTTGTTGTTGGGAGCTACAAGCCAGCCGATGGCTTCGGTGGTGTTTTGGAGTGTGACCTCGGGACAGGGAGTCTGATCACTGAACAGTCTGACTTTTAAGAGAGACGATTTCATTACACGCAGCAGATGGCCCTTCCTGGGAAAACCTCTGCCAGACAGGGAGTTGGCAGTGAGGAGAGGGCACATCCTACTTCCATAGAAGTCCATAGGAATTTCCTAGTGGCCTTGAGACAGAGGAAGTGTTGGCCTTAGCTTTTCATAACAAAGCACCGGGTTGTTTTTTGAGGCACGTGCCTAACTGCTCTCCTAGGCACGTTGGGACTTTTTTATTTGCTGGGAGTTAAACACACAAAAGTTCTGCTGAGCATGAAAAAATTCACAATGCCTAACAAGCAGGCTGGGGAAATCAAAGGTGGACAGTGGACTTTTCATAATCTCTACAGAGAAAGTCACCTAATGATTCTCATTCCTCAAAAGCAAATAAGTGAATAATGAAGTAAGAAAGTATTCCCACTTTTGATACCCAAGGAGACAAATCTCACACAGGACAAACTGTCCCAGGCTCAACGGATCTGGAAGAGGCTGAAAAGCAACTTCTGTGCCAAGTTTTTTTCTTAAGCATTTTGCAGGACGTGCAGCTAAAACTGGTTATGAGATACTACTGTGCTAAATACTTCTTCCTCCCAGTGTTATCTAGACAGATAGGAAATTGGGGTGTTCAGCAATAAATACAGCACCTCCAACCACTCTCATTCAGAAACAGCAATAAAGATATCTTTCTTTTATATAAGAGCCCAATAGTCGAAATAACCCCCAAAAAATGAGGGACAGCCACATTCAAATCAGAACAGTTTGGGTTGTAAGGGACCTCTAAGGGTCATATAGTCCAACACTAACATGGGCAGGGACACCTTCCACCAGACCAAGTTGCTCCAAGCCCTGCCCGAGGTGATCTTGAACACTTCAAGGGATGAGGCATCTACCACCTCTGAGCAACCCGAATGCCTGATCACTGATTAAAAATGTTAGTAAAATTACTTTCTTAGGCATTTTCAGTCCACTTTGAGCAAATTGCAGTACCAGAGAGGTAAGAATTCGCTTCAGATCATCTGTGCGTTTGCAGGGGTGACAACCATTCACAGAAACATCTCTTTGGGAGGCTCTTCCCGAGCAGCCCCTCCTCTCCCACGTTAAAGGACGCAAGGTGTCTGATCCTTATGCTGCACGCTTGGAGAGTGGCAGCAGGCTGAGCAAAGTTGTGTCAAAGAGGAGAGTCCATGGCCGTGCTGGCTGCACTTGGATAAAGCTGTTTCTCCTCAAAACGAGACCCCTGCCCTCAGTGTCCTGTGGGCTTTACCTGGTTTACGCCGCAGCCCCGGTTCTAAAGCCACGTTCGGCCTTCTCAGCGCCAGCTATGGATGCTGCAGGGGGTCTCGCCTCCGCGGACGAATGCACAGCACTCCCATTTCAACACGGGTACAACCACACCCGGTCTGCTCCCTCACGGTGTCGCTAGGGTCGGCCGAGGGGACGCCACGGACGCGCTCCCCTCAGGGCTCGCTCCCCTCAGGGCTCGCTCCCCTCAGGGCTCGCTCCCCTCAGGGCTCGCTCCCCTCAGGGCGCGATGCCCTCAGGGCGCGATGCCCTCAGGGCGCTGTGGCCGGTGCCCGCGCTCCCCTCAGGGCACGATACCCTCAGGACGCGATACTCTCAGGGCGCGGTGCCCTCAGGGCGCGATGCCCTCAGGGCTCGCTCCCCTCAGGGCGCGATGCCCTCAGGGCGCGATGCCCTCAGGGCGCTGTGGCCGCGGTGCCCGCGCTCCCCTCAGGGCGCGATACCCTCAGGGCGCTGTGGCCGCGGTGCCCGCGCTCCCCTCAGGGCGCGGTGCCCGCGCTCCCCTCAGGGGGCGATACCCTCAGGGCGCTGTGGCCGCGGTGCCCGCGCTCCCCTCAGGGCGCGATGCCCTCAAGGCGCGGTGCCCGCGCTCCCCTCAGGGGGCGATACACTCAGGGCGCGATGCCCTCAAGGCGCGGTACCCTCAGGGCGCTGTGCCCGAGGTGCCCGCGCTCCCCTCAGGGCGCGGTACCCTCTGGGCACCGTACCCACGCTCCCCTCAGCCGGACCCCGCCCGGCCGCCCCGTCCCGCGCTGCCCCGCGCTCTCCGCGCGGCGCTTCCTTCCGGGCGGCAGCACCGCCCCGGCGGCAGCGATGGAGCGCGGCGCGGCGGGGTCGCTGCCCCTCAGCCGCCTGGCTGGGCCGCTGCTCCGCAGGCTCAGCGAGCTGCTGGACCGCGCGGCGCCCGGCAAGGGCTGGCGGGAGCTGGCGCAGCGAGCGGGGAGCCGCGGCACGGTGCGGCTGAGGTGAGCGCGGCGGCGCGGGCAGCGGCGGGTGTTTATCTCTCTCTCTGTAATCCCGTAAAACACTGGAAGTCCACTTGATAAGTGAAGGTATCACCACATACTGAAGGTATCTCGCCCCCAGGCTTGCGTGGCACTGTGATTTAATGAAAGAAACGTTGATGAATCTTTTTAGTGGGAATATGTAATCTTGTATTTCCTTTAGATAGCTGTCGTTATTTCCTTATTTGTGTTGTCTGAATCCGCTGTGATTGAAAATGCGTGATGACAACACTGAAATTGAAACTCTAAAGGTGAGACGCAATTAACTACGCTGCATAGTCTGTGCGTTAGGCTGGGCTCCAGCAGTCACTTGTTTACAACTTTAAAATCAGTCTTCCTGTACTTTGAAGTTGAGTCTGACTCACCCTCTTACAGCTTCCGAATTAGGCTCATGGAAATGAAAGGTGCTGAACTACTTTTTCTGCTGAGACTTTAAAAGTGAAAAATAGGTTTCCTAATACATTTGCTGAGAATCGTGAGATATATGCATCTCTTGTACCATCCAGCTCACTAATACCAGTTTCTGTTTGTGGAGGTGTCACTGAATAACTTCTGATCTCCTGAAACTTGAAGGAAATGATGCAGATATGTCCAAAATAGCCAGGAATTTCCCATTTCTATTGTTACAAATATTTTTATTTATCTACAAGTGATTGTTAACCCAGGTCCTTTCTGGGAAAAAAGTATTAAGAAGGTCTATGCCGTATCTTTCTCCCATTATTCCATAGCCCTCTGGATTTGGAGCAGTGTTCCCTCCAGGTGCTGGAGCCTGAAGGCAGTCCCAGCTGGAGTCTCCTGAAGCTGCTGGGGGATCGAGGCTGCACTGTGGTGGAGCTGGCAGAGTCCTTGCAGGCCCTGGAGCACACAGAGGCCCTCCAGTATCTCAGCCATTCAGGTCAGTTCCAGGCTGTGCTTTCACTGCAGCCCTGGTTTTTAGACTGGAAACACTCAATGTGACACTCTACAGTAACTAAAAAGATGTTTAGTGCTTGAATTCTGGTAGTTGGGATCCAGATAATTACCAAGGTAATTGGCTCATCTGATTCTGAGGTTAAAAGTAAGCCAAGCCTTCATACAGTGTTGTAGCAGACTTAGACTTGGCTGCATGGGTGTGCTGGGTGTTGTCATTCTGTCTGCTGACTGGGGTTTGGTGTCAGCCTGTGCCTCTGGGTGATGCTTATGGACCTGAGAAGGACAGACAGGTACCTGGGTCTGGAGGTGGCAGTAACTGGACCCTTCCCCAAGGGAAGGGGAAGGGTCCAGTTAAGGCAGTTCTGGTACATGCTGGATTCAGTCCAGCTTGCTCACTGGGCAGATAAACTAACTTAGGAAAGAACTAGATTATTTTCTGCTAACACATGGACTAGATGGTTCTTGTGGATCCCTTGAAGCTCAGCATATTCTGTGATTCAATGTGGTTGTTCACAAAGTCTAGGAAGTGGGGCAGCACAAGGAGATACAAAAGTAGGACCATGTAATAGCAAGTGCTACTTGCTGTAGTACAAAACCAGAACCCTCTCTTAGGTCCTTCTTCTTCAGGACAGGGTGAAATGCAGCCTCCTGGGAAATGATAAAAGCTTCCCTTTGAATGGGAAGTGGAAATGAGACCTGCAGGCTCCTTGCCATGCTGAAAGCTGTCCTGTTCTTTGGACAGTGTGTGAAAAGAAGCCATGGGCTGAGAACCGGTTAGGACAATGCTGGGATTTTTCGAGTGTATTTTAGCAATGCTTTTCACTCTTCCATCAAGTGAAAGCGTTTCCCAGTGTTGTCAGCTAACAATCTAACAATTAGATTATAGGTAAGATTACGAATACTGAATTTGCATGGTGTGTTTCAAAGTCTGGTAACCATAGATGCCACTTTTCCATCTTCAAAAGTAACACTTATGTTCTGCATTTTCCAGGGAAAATGGAAGAAATATTTATGTGTCTTTGTAATCAATCACAAAACTGAGCTGGACGGTTTTCCTTTTTGAACCATTAAATTCCATGGTACATACAGGAAGTGACTGTAGTGCTGAAAAAAAAAACAGGAAAAGAAATGAAACTGAAGAAGTTATGGATCAGATTTCTTAGAACTTGTTTGGAATGCTTCTGAAAAATGCAAAATGTTTATCTTCTAGAGAATTTTTCTAATCTACATTTTTAAGAGCTGTTTGTGATGCAAATTGGGAGAAATTAAAAACAAAAAGTAGAAGTTTTTAACAAGTCTTAATTTTTCTGTCCTTTAAATTGAAGTAATATAATTACTTTTTGTATTGGTTAATGTTAGAGGACTGTGATGCTTAAAAACTACTTAACACAGTTTAACTGTGGAATGCAGCAGAGGTAGTGTTAAATAAGGAACTGAGTTAGTGATCTCCAGTGCTAGGTGTAGAAGGAAGTGATTTTGGAGTAAGGAGGGCAGGGAATTTCAAAGTGCTGCAGCTCTTTTTAGAGTAGCTGCTGGTGTGTTCCACTCCTTCCAAGTAATCCTGTGTGTGGAGACAGCTGATAGAACCCACTGCCCTGCCAGGCAAGGTTATGTGATTTTCAGATGCCACGTGCTCTCTATTTCAGGCTTTTGTCTCCATGTTCTGGTCTAGTTGTACCCTCCAGAGCAAAGAATGCTTCGAATAATGATTTTTGAACTTTCTGTTCTGGAGTTGACTTCCCCTCCTTCTTCTGATGACCTTGACTATACCAGTGGATCTGGTTTTGAGACCATCCTGTAACAAGATTTCGAATGGTTTAGGTTAAGAAAATAAATGCATCATATCAGGGTGGTGTCAGAGTTGCTCTTTTGGCAGTTAATATTTGAAGTGGAAAATTTTACCTTCCAGAAACCCCCGCCCTGTGTTCTGCAGGAGTCAGAGGCATAAAGCTGAAACCAAGGATTCAGCTCATAAGAATGCATAAGAAATAGCAGGAAAACACTCTATTGGACTTAAACTCTGACTGCTTTGACTCCCTCAGGGCTGAGCCTTAATCCAAACAGCTCAAAGAAATTGTTGGGAGTGAGAAAACAATTAAAACTGGGAATATCTTTCCAAAAAGGGATCTGTGATACCATGAAACATATTATTTCTTTTTAAATATCTGAATGATTTACTTTGAATCTTTTATGAGCTCCATTGAGTACTACTCGTCTGAGCATGGATTTTGTGTAGTGGAAGACAATTTTGAATGTCTTAAAATATATAACTAATTGGAACTGTGTGTATACACAGTACAAACAAATTATTTTCAAGTATATTTAATGACAGAAATGTTCTTTGCTTCAAGGGCAATTTAAATGAAAATATAAATTACAGACTTGTATTTCTTAATAACTTTCCTATTTGTAAATTCTGTCTTAAAGGTATAAAGATTGTTGTTCAGCCAGAATCTCAAGCAGTGCTCTCTGGTCAGGTTGTCAAGTTATGCTGCTGGGCAATGGGACACCCATTTGTGCACTACCAGTGGTTCAAGCAGGAAAAAGAGGTAAGAGTTCATAGAGCATACAGGCTTTTTAAATAGTGAAAATAACATAATGATTTTGGATCATCCTTTTTTTGAGGCTCTTATTCACAGTGAGAGAAGATTGATGTAAATACTCAGAAAACCAAAACTAGAAATGCTGGATAATGATCCTACAAACATGCTAAAACAAAACGGTGATTCCTTATATTCACACCACTTTATTCCTGGGGGCTGTGAATGTGGAATGGGGCAGAAAGCAGGCTGCAAGTTCAGTTGTCTCAGCCTACCAGTAAGTTTTGAGTAAGTGAAGGAGTTGAGGATGGTGTTATGGACTTGGAAATAAAAATTATAATTCTTGGTCCTGGTTTAGATTAAACCAATCGAAATGGAAGTATTTTTGGTTCACCTGTGATGCAGGTTCCCCATGGTAATTCTCCAGAGCTGGTTTTGAGTCCAGTGAGTGTAAAGGATTCTGGCTTTTACATCTGCCGAGTGAATAGTGAATCTTCTTTTATGTTCAGTCGGTGGGCACGCCTTGAAGTGTGTGAGCTTCAGAATACATCTCATGGTGAGTGGTGAAAATGCGTTCTGAAAGTGCCTCCCTGCTTCCTCAAGGCACTTGGGCCCCTGTTGCTGTGCTCATGTTGTGTCACGCTTCCTTTTCTTGTTACTTCCTTTTCATTTTTTAAGGGCACTTAATGGGTTTGCCTGAAAACAAGTTGTGCATTTGTAATCAGCCTCAGCCACAAAACCTGACAGTGGGGGATGCTTTGGTCCTAGAATGTGGAGCTGTTGGAAACCCAATTCCTCATTACCAGTGGTTCAGAAATGGATTTCCTTTGGCAAACGGGAGCAAAAATGTCTACAGAGTAAGTTACTGCAATGGGCCACACTTGGGAGCTAATGTCAACTGCCTTGAGCTTACCCCAGAAAGTTCCTGTGAAGAAAATAATTTCTCCAGAACCTTGATAATTTCTGAAGAACTGCTCGCGTGAAGTGCTGCTTTTAGTTTCTTTACTCTTTCTTGCCTGTGGGGCTTGGATTCAAGTATTAAATACCTGATGCAGGTATTTTTTGAAGGCCTGTTGGGGTGATTGTGATGATGCTTGCACAGGTAACTTACGTGGATGTGGGACATCAAGGAACATATTGGTGTCATGTATTCAATGACCGAGAGGATGAAGACAGCAAGAAAGTAGAAGTCATTATAGGTAAGGAGTTTTTCTATATCATACAGGTCAGCTCCTTTGTCCATTTCTTCCACGTGACTAAACTTTATTTTTGAAGCTTTCAGTAGTAAGCCAAGCACATGCATTCTATATTTTCAGTGTATCTGTTTGTTAAAACACCAGTGCTTGTGTCCAGCAAATGGAATTTTATAGCTTTGGGTTTTTACAGCGCAGAAGTGCTATCCCTTTCTGGCCCTACCAGCATGTATGTGGCTTGTTAGCAGATTGCAAGCTGATTTATGCTTTTTGACAACTAAAAACCATTTTAACCCTTGCTGGGGACATGAACTCTGTTACATGGAGTCCTTCAGCAATGAGGAGAGGTGAGATTGTTCATTTCAGGTAGAACGAATGAACATGTTTCAGTGCATGTGTATTTGCAGTGAACTGAAGAGGAGCAGGTCTGTTTGTATAGCTTTCAGATCTATCTGGCAATAGTATGGTGCAATTTCCTAAGCTATGAAACACCCTAGTTTACTACTCCTGAGTTTCAGGAGTCATTACTTTCCAGTGTTATGGCCAGTGCAGATTTACACTGCTGTAAAGTGAGCCAGATTGCAGAACAGCTTGACAGTGCCCTGTGTCTTCCACCTTGTGTGCTAACTCATAACTAGAGCTCATCTTCCAATTTTTTCCCCCCTCCTTAAAACACAAGGAAGGAGAGCTGTGGCAGTGGAGTGCACAGAAGGTAATGTAAACCTCTAGTTGTGAATCAGTTTTAAAAATCAGTGATGGGGATGACAGGTTGTTGAGTGTGTTGCTGAAAGGCATGTGTGGGTTGAGAGCTTGGGTTTAAAACACTGATGGATGATGCAACAGTCCTTCTGCATGTACTTCTCTCTTCTTTGCCTGGACATCATGATCTAGTTCACACAGGTGAAAAAACTGGCTATTTTCTTCTTTTGTGATATTCAAATGAATATAAAGATGTCAAGATTTCTTTGGCAGGGCTCAGGAGGCAACATCCTAGCAAGAAAATCAGAAAATCTTGAGATGTTCAGGAGCCTGGGTGATCTTAGAGAGCTGGCTAGAGCTAGTTCCAATGTCAGCACCATGTCTGCAGAAGTGTTTCTAGCAACTTCCTTAGGATGATTTCTGTTCTCCTTTGCATTGTTGCAACAGGGAGAAAGAAGTGTATTGTGACCTTTAATGTTGATACCATCCCTTTACTACTATCTCACTCCGCAATATTCACAGCACAGGGGTTTGTGCACAGCAGTGCACAATACTCCAGGAGAGCACTGGTGCTTCAGAGATGTTAATTCTTTTCCCTGCTTTCCAGTGTTCTCACAATAAAGAGGCGAAACCCCTGGTAGCTTAGAATGTTTGAAAATTGTGTCTGAAGTCTTTCTGAACATACATGGCTTCCCAAAATCAGATCTTTTGCTCAGGATGTTGCTTTTTCAGCAGCCCTTCAAACATCTGTTCTCCAGTGGGATGATTCTGGTACCTTGTTCTTTTTTTCTTCAACCTACTTGCATGCCTGTGGGATTGAAGTGTCATAATTGTCCCCCCCGTTTGTTTTTACATCTACTGTACTGCAGTGCTGTGTCTAGCACAGCTTAATGTATTGCTATAGGATTTTCTCTTCTCTATGTGGAATAAACACAAAAGTTTTGATTTGCAGAAATGCAAAGCCAAAAGTATTTTAGAAAGGTAGTTTGTTTCCAGTGTTCAGCTTTGTTTAATAATGGCATGACACATTTTTACTAATAAAAGGGTTTCTTCTTCTTGTTTAAACTACTATTTTATTGGTGTTTTCCTTCACAGAAGATTCAAGTAATCTTCAGGAATCAGGTAAGTGATAAGTTTTGAAAAACTTTAATTTTGCATTTTCACTTTGTGAACTTTAACTAGTCACTGAAGGCTTGCTGGGTTGCAATATGAACTTTACAGTATTTGGATGTCTCTGTAACTTAGGATTGAATAGGAGCTGGTATCACCTTAAGAGCAGCACAGCTTTCTAGTTCCAAGAGATTTAACTTGAAGCCTATAGAGAATCATAGGAGTGCTGTTTGTAAAATCACCCAAGGCTGCACATGTACTTGCACAGATACAAAGGGAGTTAATCTTTCTTATCTGTGGTTTCTTGGGACTCTGAGTTTTAGCACATTGCTGCTTTCTCCGATAATTAAGGTGAAGAAGATGTGAGGTATCTGGATATCACTCATGTTCATATGTTGAATGGCATATTTCTTACAGTCATGTTGCAGTCAGCCAGTGTGATTTGAAGCCTGTTACATGTTTATTTGGAAATGTACATCCATAGTGTTGCTCTAGAGGGGATTATCCCCCCTACAGTTTTCCCAAAACCTCAACTTCCAAAGATAGTTTCCTGGGTTGGATATCAAATACATTTATGTTTGCCCAGCCTGTTTCAATCACTGAAGGGCTTCTCTGTCATACTGTGTCATGTTATCCAGGTGACCACTTTGGCACAGCACTGGCTCTGACACCCCTCTGTGAAATACAAAATGTGGATGCTAAATGCAAGCAGCAAGCAGGGAGCACAGTGTCTGTAGAAAAGCAAGTCACATAACTTTCTCAGAGTAGCCTGAGAAAGTTGCCTGGGAAATCATAAGGAGGAATCAAAATAATCCTTAGAGAGAGAAGACAGCCTTGCAGGTGTTGTTCATTGGTTTCTTGTTTTCTTGCAAGAGAAGGTCGAGGGGTGGTGTACCCCACTGACCAGCAATGGTGATGTGTTAGTTCACTGACCAATAAGGGTTTTACCTTTCTGGACCTTTGCATACTTTGTCTATAAAAGGAGATCTGGGGTAATAAACCTTGCTCTCCTGTTCAACTCACAAGAGAGTCCATGTCGTTAATACCTTGCCGTTCCCAATATGGTGTGAAATAAAATCATTTTCACATCCAGATTGGAATCCCTGCTAAGCATCCCCCACCTTGCATGTCTGCATTTTGTTTGGAGAGGACGAACTGTTCTGTTGTCACTGAAAGTGCCAGTGTGCCATTTGTAAGATTTAGCATCTATTCTTTCTTAATCTGTAGAACTAGCTATTCACATCCTGTCAGGTTGTTTGCTGGAAGAGGGTGAAGGAAATAATCTAAACACAAACAACAATATCAACAAAACACCCCCAAACCCCACCAAAACAAAAATGCTTTTTCTTGCATTAAATTAGCAAAGTGTTAGACAAAGCACAAAGTGCCACTAGACTATGGCTGTGGGGAAGATGCAGTTCATTTTCTGTAGTCACTGACACACTGTTCTTTTCTTCTGTTTCAAGCAGACCCACCAGAAGAATCAAGTCATAGACCTGTGGGTAAGTAGCTTTGTGCTGAAATGACTGCATGTATTTGACATCTAGGAAGCAAATTCTGCTGCTTCTGAGTATTGCTACTACTGACACTGCCAGTGCAAGACCTGCAGGGAAAATAGCGAGCTCCAGGGAGGGAGATCTGTGGCTGTTTGTGTATTCCTTTTAGAAAGCTTGCTTGCCCTTTCAGGAGTAAACTGTGCTAAGGGCACCAGTATTTTTAGTGACCCTGTGAAGCGTCTGCACCTTCTCATCTGTTTCAGTTCACTGCTTCAGATTCCTGTGGCCAGGCCTTAGCCAGTGTGTCACTCCATTCCTCTGAACACTTGGAGGCAGTGGGATTGGGATAATGTGATAAGAAAGGATTGCTACCCTGTCTGCTGAGGAACTGCTGTCATTGCAAGCTCAGCTCTCCCTGTTCCATCATGTGGATGCTTTGATGCTGAGCTGAAGCTCATAAAGAGATGGGTAGCACGTGTGATACGAAGAATTGTTGCTAGTGAGTTTTTTTCACATTGGAAAACCTTAAATGTGAAGGTGTTGAATCTATAATATATAAATATATAAATCTGACACATGTTTTTTTTTTTCTCTGTGTCTTGGCAGCCACAGACAAGGTGGCTCTGTTAATAGGAAACATGAGCTACTGGAATCATCCCCAGCTCAAGGCTCCAATGGTAGATGTCTATGAACTGACCAGTTTGCTAAGGCAGCTGGATTTCAAAGTTGTTTCTTTGCTGGATCTTACTGAGTCTGAGATGCGAAATGCAGTGGATGAATTTTTACTTCTCCTGGACAAAGGAGTTTATGGTAAGGACACGTAAAATCCCTTCTGAAGAAGGTCAGTTTTGTATGTATCAAGCAGCGAATATCTGGTATTTGTCCCTGCTAAACAAACTTCAGGGTAAATATGATGTATGTAGAATGGGAAGAATAAGTTAAAGGCACCCACCAGCATATCCTCTGGCTTTGGTTAAAATGTTATTTTTCCTTTACTTTTAGAACAGATCAAATGATTGAACTTGATTCTTCAACCACTCCTAAAACTGCAATGCAGGCTTTTATTTTGTTTCATAGTACTGATAGGACTTTGCTTGCCTAGATTTGATTTTGGGAGACAAAGGACAAGATAGAAGTGGGGGAGAGCATGATGGAATTGCTGCAGTGAGCAAAAGCCTTGCATGGCACAGGCCAAGAGTGATCTGGTTTGGAGTGTAAGAAAAGTTCTTATATTTTCCACTGACTGCCACTATTTTGTCATTTTACTAAGATTGTATAGAAAAATCCAGAAATTTTTTAGGACAGAGAGCAAAAAGTTTTCCCACGTCCCTATTTAATAAATTGCAGATTTCCTGTAGTAAAAGTCCATTTGAGAAAACATTATTTGATCCCTTTTTGGAACACAAGGTCAGCTTATTTCTTAGCATGACTTTTTTTACGGGTGTGTTACCTGATGCTCTGTCTGTGCAGAACTGCCTGCTCTGACATTTGGGCATTTATATCTGAGCCAAAACCTGCCTGACACGAAGCCTCAGTCTGGCAGGAACATGAGGCTTTTGAGAGCAGTTTGCTTTTATTATTGCCTGGGAAATACATGGGCTTATCTGTTTGGGTGGACTTTGAGATTTTTGCACCTTCTCAATTTTTCTCTGTAGTTGTGGACATGAATGTAGCACATAAAGTACTGAAAGGCTTTAATGAATTTCTCAGCAGCACCATATCAAAGCTCTTAAATGGCATATTTTTGCAAATGTACTTTTCCAGCCAGTTCATATAAAAGGTAAGCAGAACAGTTTTTTAGTGGTGTTTGGCAATAACTACTTCAGTTTAAATGATCACTTTGTACTTTCTGCATAGTGGCTATTAATGGCTTAATGCCTATAAAAGATGCTGTCAGTGCACAAGAAGGTAATGATTTATTGCCTTTTCTAGTGGGCATAGCTTCAAATAGGAGAGGCACAGTGACTACTGCTGTTTAGTCCCTGCTACATATAAACCTGATGGCACTAGGTTGTGTAATTCTGGCTTACTGCCAGGAAAGTGGCATTTCAGATGGTGGTCCTTAAGAGCAGGAGTAGTAAACAAAGTGATGATGATTGTCTCCTCTGCTGTCTTAGTCTGTGCTGTTCTAAATGTAGGTTGCAATTAACACTGTATTCCACACAGGGTAAAAGCACAGACCCATGTGCCTGAAAGGCTAAAAATAATTAGGCTGCTTTCTTTTTAAATGAGAGGGACTGAGGGAGGGAGGCGGATATCACTTAAATGCTGACGTCTCTGAGGAACTTGAGCCTACTTAAAATTGTTGTGTGTGAGTCTCCGTTGAGGCCCTCCAAACATGTTTACTCCACTTAGCCCAGGTATGTGCAGATTTATTTCTGATCTTGAGCTCAGCATATTAACTTTTGCAGGTACTTGGCACACAGCACAGTCATCTGCCAAGGACAGAAAAGGAATGTAGTCAGTCAGTCCAATTACTTACAGAATATATGCTCAGATACATAGAATGTCAACCCTGATTTAGGTCCAGATCCAAAATCTGGAAATCACATTAAGACTTTCCTTTTAACTTAGGGCCTGACACAAGGTCATGCAGTTGCACTTCATGCCATTTTTAGCTTTCTTGAAACTCTCCAGGCTCAGGTATTCCTCATATTTTCATATCTTGTGGCTGTATGTAGTGAAAAGGTGCAAACATCTGGCACTCCCACCTCCACGAGTTAATTTAACAGTAGATTGTCGTAGTTTGTTAGGGTGAGGCTTATTTTGGGCTTTCTGTGAATGTGCCAGTGTTGGAGTGACTTAAATTTCTCAGCAAATTCTAGTAAGAGTAACAACATAAGAATATCGTATCTCCAGCCAGCATGAATTGCCAGATTTCTGTTGACTTTTATTCAGCTAAGCACTATATTCTAATTGCAGATCTGACCCATAGGCTGCTTTGACTAGATAAATAAAAATTCTTTTTAAAATATTAAATTCTCATCATTAAGGAAAACCAGTCTGGGAATAGGCAATAGGAAAATTCAATTAAATCATACAAGCCTCTGGTAACTGCATTTTATGGTAGTAGAGATTATGGATTCTAAAAGCATCTAATAGTCATGTAAATTTATATGACTTTAATACTGGACATTTTTATTCATAGAAGAAAAATCTAGGTTCTAGCTTGCAGTTCCATTTCTTAGGGTTGAAAAAAACTTCCTTTAATTCCCTGATCAAGTTGGTTTTTTTCTACAAAAGTGTTGCATGTTTTATTGAAGATTCTAAATGTTAAAATGTTGTAGACTGTTTTGTAGTGACACATGAGGGACGTGATGGCAGGATAATGATTTCTGGCTAGGTAAGCATGCAAAGAGTTTGTTTGTTTAGTAGACCCAGAAGAGTCATGAGTGTGTAACTAGGAGATATAGCTGCAATCAACTGAACATGAGCTGTTGGTAGTTTAGTAATGGGGATGTGCTCTGGAGTCCTACCAAACTCTCCAGCTCTTTTTTTTTTTTTGTCTATAAACTGCAGACTTACTGCTGCTCAGAGCTTTGTAATTGCACATGTGGAGAAGATGTTTTACAGTTGGCACATTTCCTTGTTCCTATCTGTCAGTTACACATCACACATAACAGAGTCTTTGAGAGGTCACAGCTACTTAGAGCATTTCAGGAGTATTTAACTTAATGTGTTTATGGAAATGTCTAACTGATTCTATTGCATGTGTGATTTTTGTGCTTCTTTTAATTTACTGTGTTAGTGTATTGATGTTAATGTGGCTTGGAGTGGCTTCAGTGAGCTCCCTGGCCCACAGTCAGCACTGTGCATGACAGTTTTGACCCACTGAGTCTCTGATGCACTGCTCACTGTCACACCTGTTTTGAACTCAGGTTTGTTATACTATGCTGGTCATGGCTATGAAAACTATGGGAACAGTTTCATGGTTCCTGTTGATGCTCCAAATCCCTACTGCTCAGCAAACTGCCTGTGCGTGCAGAACATCCTGCGGCTGATGCAGGAGAAGCAGACGGGACTCAACGTGTTCCTGCTGGATATGTGTCGCAAAAGGTACCTCCTGCACTCCTGCATGCTGAGAGCTGTCCTCAGCTCTTTGGGATCTTCACAGAAACCTGTGCTTCCTGCTGATGAGAAGTCTTTAGGCTGGAATTCACTGTACTGCAAAGTTCATGGTTCTGAGAATTCATAGCCTGCACCTGAGTGCTTTAGCACCAGAAAGATTCTGCCTGTGGCCTTGGATAGAAATGTGAACCTGGTGGTTAGGCTTTGTCCCCATGGGTACATAACCTGCCTCCTGATTTCAATGACATTTATGTCTTTTTTGCTGTTGTTTTTTTAAATGTTATAAACAGACTCAGATAAAAGTGAAATTGGGCATCTGAAAGAAGAAACAGGACCCTTTCCCCTGGGATCATTATCCATCTTCTTCATTACAGGGAGGAAGGAGAATCCCTGTGATCAAAGGCACGTTAACTTAGCAGAAGGGCTCAATTGAAGTGCTTATTTTTGAACTCTTGAGAGCCATGGATTTTGCTTCTGTACTGAGGATGTTGTAGCTTTATTTAGAGGTTAAAACCCAACTGATTTATGGGACTTTTCTACACAAAGTACTGTGTTCTTTCCATGTTGAGAAACTACTATGATCAATTAAAACTTGCAGTTGAAATCAGTTCTTCAGTCAGCACTTCTGGCAGTTGGTCTCTGAGGTTTGTTTCGTAAGAGAAAATTGCTGGTGCTTTAGTAACTGTGGAGCCTGTAGACTTCTCTGCAAATGAAATGCCCATGACCCAATTCAGCTTTGCAATCTGCTGTCCAAATAGAAAATCCTCCAATCCTCATACTAATGCCACCATGTTTGGTGGGGAAAAGAAAAATTAAGAAAAAAAACACACCATTTTTGGAATAACCTAGAATGGGTGGATATTAGAATTGTGTTTTGGAGAGATTGCAGCCAAACTCTACTGGTTACTACAGCATGCCCTTCTCTGGGTATGGTGCCTCTGTCTTTACACTGCCCTCAGGCAGAGTGCTGATGGTGCTGACTTTTGTGTTTGAGCAGTCAGGATTCATTCCAGACTTCCAGTAGGAGTGAAACAAATTACTGGTTCTGAACTCTGCTCTTTCTCATATTTTCAATTTGTTGCCATTATTAATTCTAAAATTATTATTTTATTTTCTTGTGTTTCCATTTATTACAGAAATGAATATGATGACACAATTCTTATCTTGGATGCTCTGAAGGTTACAGCCAACATTGTTTTTGGATACGCAACGTAAGGAAGTTCTTCTGTGCCACAGAAATGACTGAGATTGTAAAGCAGTTCTTCTTCAGAACTGTGCTGTGGGCCCATAACCTTGGTCACTTTTCAAGTGCAAAAGCTGCTGAATAGAAGTAGTCAGGAGCTTTACTAAAGTCATCTATAATATGTTTAAGCTCCTCATATGAGCAGTTCAATGAACAGGTCTAGTCTGTGATGTCATTTTAAGAGGAACTTCCATCAGCTGCTTGCAAGGGAATATGAAGAGCAGACTGGCCTGGGACACAATCTGGTTTTCAAATTGTAGGGTTTCTTTCCCCATTCCCAATAGAAATTTATTCTTAATCATGCAGGTTTTTCAGGTTTTTTTCCTTGTCCAATGCTGATGGTCTCACAGGTGCCAAGGAGCAGAAGCTTTTGAAATCCAGCAGTTGGGGTTGGCCAATGGAATCTTCATGAAGTTCCTGAAGGACCGTTTGTTAGAAGACAAGAAGGTCACGGTTCTGCTTGATGAGATTGCAGAAGGTGAACTCCAGCTTACTGCACTAACAGTCTCCTCAGTCTGCATTACTGAAAACAACTTTGCTTCCATGTCCTTCCTCTCATGGTGAATGTGTTACACTACTTAAATCTCTTTCTTGTTGTGTTTTGTTCAAATAGGTGCTACTGGGCAGCATATTAACAACATTCCTGATGCTGAGCTTCTTTAATAGCATTCAATTTTATACTCTCCTCTTCAGTGAATATTATTTTTTCCAAGTATTTTTCTGTATGGAGCTTTGAATTGTCCATCCACAAACTCCTCTGTCCTGTGGTGCCAGCTGCTTGTGGTAGTCCAGTCGTTTGCGTGTTCATTTTGGCAATTAACATAATCCTACTTGCCTCAGAGTGCTGTAGCAATGATAATGATTTGTTCTCTAAGTGCAGTACAAAGGGCAATGCACTGTGTTAATTTGCCTGCTTCAGTGATTGTATTTTTGAGTTGATGGGAGATGTACTAAAGTGAAAAGTGTGGAGGGAAAGCCTACTGCCTCTGTGTGAACACCTGCTCCAAGCACAGAACAGTGTCAGACCGGTGTGTGTAGGTGAATCAGCCCAGCTGTGCCCTGGGTTCAGCAGCCTGGGGCAGCTGTAGGTTGCAGAGCTTTGTGTTCTCTTCAAGAGGACAGGGAAAGGCTGACATTGACAGTCAGGCAGCGTGACAAGCACTGCTGTGAGTATTCCCAGGTGTTGGTGTCGGGGAGTACACAGGTGCTGTGCAGACAGGGCCAGAGGAATGTTCCCATTGAGTGTTCCATGGAAACAGCCCCTGTGGAAAAGTCTGCAGCCTGCTGGCACCGTGGTTCTTGCTGCACCTTTGCCACAAGAGTGCAGTGCTGGCTTATGGTCAGCTGGGTGGCCACCAGGTCCTCGAGGTCCTTCCCTGCAGAGCTGTGTCCCAGTGAGTCAGGCCCTTTGTGGACCTGTGCAAGGGATTATTCCTGCCTGGGAGCAGAACTTGGTGTTTCCTGTTACTGGAATTCATGATTTCCAATTCCACAGCCTGTCCAGGACCCTCTAAAGAGCAGTACGGTCTTGGGGGTATCAGCCACTCCTTTCAGTTTTTAATCATCTGCAAACTTGCCAAGTTTTGTACTCTGTTAAATAATCAATATTGGGTCTTGAGTAATTCCTCCAATGGAATTACTCACATTCTTGAAATTAGTCACTCTAATTAGGACCTTACCCAGTCAGAGCTGTGATGCTGCTTGGACTGGCTGAGGAACAGGGGACAATGTTGGCCAGGCCATGTACAACCCATCAGGGCTCTGCAGAGCTGCTCTGGCCTTCAGGTAAGGAAGTGCTGAGCAAGGAGTACTTGTAAACAACTGCAGCTCTTGTTGATGGATGAGCTGGCTCTGGCATAACCACAGCAACCACACATTGCAGGAAAGTGCATAAATCAGTTAGAATTGTGGCAGCATTGATTTTTAAAGAACCTCCCTGCATCTTGTTTTTAGATATGGGCAAGTGTCCCCTTACCAAAGGCAAGCAAGCCCTGGAGATCCGCAGCAGCTTGTCAGAGAAAAGGGCATTAACTGATCCTGTTCAACAAAGCACATCTTCTGCAGAGTCCCTGGCACGGAACCTGCAGTGGGCCAAAGCTCATGGTACAGTACAGTCTGCTTTTAGATGATCCTACTGCCATGATGGGAGAACAGAGAGCATGTACTATTGAAATGGAAGAAATTCAAGGTTATAGCTACATTTTCATTACTGTGTTCTTTGAACAAGTTTTTCTTGTTGAACTTCTTTGAAGAAGTTTTTGTTCTGGGGTTTACCCCTACATGAGATAGTAATGAATAAGGTGAGATGTAGAATTCAGGTATATTCAGTGTATTTAAGAGCACTCAGACACTGGAGGGGACACTTTTGTGTTGTCTCCTTCTGGGACAGGCTCACAGTACTGCATGTCTAGCTGTGACATCTGTAAGATGTCGTTGATCTCATTCTAAAGTCATCACCCAAAACAGCCAGGTCAGCTGTGTGGTAAATGTGCATGATGAAAAGAAGTTTTCAATACAGACAACTAAGAAAAATAAAATAAGACTGAGATGAATTCCAGGCTTCCTAGCCTTTTAAGAAGGGCAGTGGAGTTTAAGGCCTTTTTACCTTTTTCAGCTAAACTTGTTAGAGTACATCTTCAAATTTCTTTGACAGTTGGGGCAGAGGGTCAGGGATGGCATTTCTAAGACCACTTGTCATATAGGAACACTCTTTCAGAGATGGAGTTGTTTATTTGTGATACCAAACACTTAATTCTTGTTTGTTATATGATTGGAAAAAAAATGCAGGAAATTCTAAGTTTCTATTTAGACTGTAACAATGTGTTATTTATTGGCAGAGCTTCCAGAAAGTATGTCCCTTGAATTCCAGTGTGGTGTTCAGATTCAGCTGGGGTTTGCAGCTGAGTTCTCCAATGTCATGATAATCTATACAAGGATAGTTAAGAAGCCCCCTGAAATCACAGCTTGCAGAGCCCACATCACAGACTTCCCACTCGTAAGTGCTTCCTGCTGCTGCCTCGTGATCTTGCTCCACTGAAGTTGAAAATTTTCTGCTCCACCCATATCAAGCTGCATCTTGTATAATAAAATGGGTCTAAAGTGCTGCAACTGTTCAGATTGAAAGAAATACTGTTTTATGATCTACAAATTCTATATAATCAATTAAGTTCTTTGTTTTCTTGCAACAGGACTTGGATGTAGATCCTAAAGAGGCCAATAAAGGAACTCCTGAGGAAGCTGGAAGCTATTTAGTATCAAAGGACCTTCCCAAACACTGTCTCTACACTAGGCTGAGTTCACTGCAAAAACTAAGGGTTAGTATATACTACTCATTACAAGTTTGCCCAGAAAATGGACACCATTCATGTTGCTTTGCAGTTCTTCTTGAGGCAGCTGTGTGTTGTTAGTGTAGTAAATTCTTTGGAGGGAAAGAATGGATAACAACACAGTTCAGTAACTTCAATTTCAGCTGAAAAGTAAAAGGCAGGGAATTGATGCATATGCAGTCCTGATACCAGCATGCAAGGCCCCTTTTGTTTTCCATGCCCATGCTGAACTTGGCCAAGATGGTTATTTTTGGGCAGATCACCTATTGCATACTCTGAGGGTGCTCCTATGCTTTTTAGGAAGAACATGACCTGAAGCAGAGCTGCCTCATACAAAGTCATTAGTAGGAGATGAAAGTGTTGTGTATTATCATCCTGTGCTCCTGGGCACACTGTTTTTGAAAGGTTCTCAGTATTCAGCAGACTGGGGCACTGCTAAGTGTCTCTGTATCTTAGTGTCATGAACAGCTCTGCCAGACACAGCCTGGCATCTCTTCTACCTCTCTTTCGGCAGCTGAGGTAACACAAGTGCCTCTGGAAACACAGACTGTTCAGTGAACAAGTAGGGACCAAAAGAGGTGCTCAGGAAACAAGGCCTGCCCATTGTGTGTCTCTTGCTCCTAAAAAGGTCACTCTGCTTCTCCAGAAGACCAGAGTCTCTCTAAGGGTTTCTTGTAGTGTTTATTTGGAGAGGAAATATAACTTGTTCTCTCCCCCTTTTTCCACTTTTACAGGAACATTTAATCTTCACTGTTTGCTTGCACTATGAGTATTCAGGAATAGAAGATACAATGGATGAAAGAAAGAAAATTAATGTTGGAAAGCCCCTTATTGCAAAATTAGGTCTTCACCATGGGTTCAAAACCAAGAACTGTCCCCAGACCTGTTGCAAACCTGGTTATCCTTTTCATAAGCCAGTAGTATCGAGTCCAGAGGCAGCTGAATACTGCATCCCTAGTCATTGCCAACCCAATTCCTGTCCAGGGGTTTACCATCCAAACTGTGCTTGCTCTACCAGCATCACACAACCAGAGGCATGTTCCTGCAATGGAACTTCCAGGATACTGGATTCAAGACATGAAATACAGCATTATTCACCCACTATGGAAAAGAGTAATGTACCAGTAGAGACCACTGATGATACTGTTGAACTGGAATTCTTCCTCTCTGACAGCCTTAGCTTCTCTGAACAGCAGTAGCTGGGATGTGTTTGGAGTAGACCAGAGTGGCACCCTTGAACAGAGGAGCCTCCACACTGCCTCTCCATCTTCTGGGGTTTGGAGACTTCCAGACAAGGCCCTGGAGAGTCTAGAGTAGGTGCTGGAAATGAGGATGGGAGGAAATTTTTTTACATCCCAAGAGACAAAACTGGACCAGTAGATTTAGGAATGAAAAAATGTAGATTTTTTTTTTTCCCCACCTACTACTTGCTTGTGATACAGGGAAAAATCTGAACTGCTCAGAGTTTCCTATTCTGTTCTTTGGCCATTGTGTGTTAGGATCGGTCACTGATGTTCCAGTGCCTTGGATGTAGCCAAAAAGAAGCTCTGACTGCATTCTCCTCTCTGATTGTCAGATGTCCAGTGTCTGGCAGCATCTGAGATGTATAAGATCTGTGTAAGGAACCCAAAACCTGAAGAGCCAACAAACTGACATCACTTTTGTTTTTAAGAGAATTTCAGATTATCAGAGGGAGCAAAGTCACAGAATCATGCTGTGCTGGACTGTTTTTATTATGATATTTTTTTAATTTTTTTTTTTTACATAACACTCATTTTTGCTGATCTGCTATCTGTTTTTTCATGTTCTGGAAGAACACTAACTGGAAAGATGAGGGCAAGTGCCTGCTCATAGCAAGCAAGGTATTGCATAGTCAGTCTTGCAGACATGCTGAGGGCTAAAACAAGGATCATAAGAGAAGTTCTCTTTTATTAGGTCTTTCAATGTCTTGATGCTTTGAAAATGCAAAAAATATTGGGGTGTGAGGGAGTTTTCAACCAGGATAGTAGCCTCTCCTGCACTGGTAATATTGAGAAGAATTGCTTTCATTAAGATCCCCATCATAAAAACAAAATAAGTGAATGTTACTGAGGCAGACAAGCCAGTTTCAGACTCCAGTGGAGAGTGCTGTGATGTGGTGGCCTGGCTGGATGGGCACCAAGGGAGGTTCTGGTGAGGCCATAAAATTTCTGAGATGGAAATGTTAATGCATCTTTAACTAGATCTGGTGATCCTCAAGTTGCTCTGTGCTGAAAGGTGGATAGGGGTACATGGATATAGCTATTTCCAGGATGACAGCCATGCTTAAAGTAATCTGTACATGAGCTTGAATTTCTGTTTTCTGCAGGGTTTTAAATGGTGCCATACCTATTAATGAATGAGATGTACCTTCATTAACAATTCTGTGCAGTTGACTTCTAAATCAGATTATGGCTTGAGACATGGTCTAGGATTGTAATACTTAGCTAATACTTTGTCAGTTTCCTAATTTGTATAAAAGCTTATTCTTTTTCCTTACTGTGTAATAAATCTTTATCCACAGAATTATGTATCTGTGCATATGTAGTTGCTATATTCTTCTATTCCTTCCAGCCTTAAAAAGCCCAAAACTTTATTGAAACAAAACATGTAATGAAAGAATTTCTTTAACAGAAAAGAAGGGGAAATCTGAATCATGAGCTTCAGCTCAAGATTCACAGATCTGAGCCTGGGCTGATGCCCTTGCTCCTCAAATCTCAACTCTTGCCTCTTGAGAGGTGCAAAGGCATTTGATCTTTAATAGGTACCCTTGGACATATTTGTATATGCATATATGTACTCCTGTGTGTGTGAATTGTTTTAAATCCCCTATGGGAAGTACAGTGTGGAAATTGCCATCTTAGATCTAGAATTAAATTCCTGCTGTGCTTACAGGAATTGAATCATTTCACAAATGTTACATCAGTCAGCAGTTAGGTGCTGCTAAATCCTTCCAGGCATAAACCCCTGCCCAAGGCTGAACCCTGTGACTCAGCAGCAGGGTCTCCCTTAGCTTTTGGCATCCATGATGCCAAATCATTCTGCATTGGTTCTAGACAGATTTTCCTCTGTGTCCATCATCCATGCAGCAGTTACCAGAATGAACCCTGCCATTCAACCTCAGTGCCCTTTTGCACATTTACATTAAACCTGCTTTTGCTAATACCTTGAACAGAGGTTCTCTAAGTCACCTAAACCACTCAGATTTGTCCAAATCATTTGACAAAAGCCTGCCTGTGGCAGTAGAGTGTGTGGAGGAAAACTTTATCTTTCTGAGCCCTCCTTAAAAAGAGAATGGTGATGGAAAGGCATTTTCTCACTGCAGCACTGTCTTTGGGAATTGTTCTAACTGTTTTAATCATTAGTGTTCAGAATGAGATACTCTGGTTCTTCAGTGCAAGCTGCAAGCAGCACCCATTTCCTTTGGCCCACGTCTAGGAAAGCACTTAAAAAGTTCAGCACACATAAATTAACGTTTCAATTTCAGTGAAATTCGTAGGATTAAAAAACATGCCTAAACCTAGGCAGTTGTTACAGCTCTCTTTGGTTTGTGGCTCCCTTTCTAAATAGAAGCCTCAGGATTTGGTTTTTTCCTACAGTGATTGTTTGGAAATAATTATCTTTTGCTGAAGTATCTGGTAGGCTAAATTACTTTTCCCTCTGCTTTAGCATTGCTTTATGATTTTGTGTCATTTAAGTGTTTGTTGCCTGGCTTGGATATTGAATAGGCTTAGAAGAAAGGTTTAAGATAATCCAAATAATCACAGGCTTCTCTGGCAAGAGAAGGGTTCTTGTGCTTCAGAAAGGCCAAGACACTCCCTTCCACTGTCCCTTTTCACACTGCAGTAAAGGTGGGAATGCATTTACTTTCTGTACTTCCACAGAGCTCTGCAGGCTGACTGCTCTTGTTATCCTGAGAGTCCTGAAACTGCCTCTGGCTTCAGAAGACCATCTGCACCATGGAACTCTTCAGTAGATTTCAGGGCTGGTGTTGCTGTCTCTGTAGTTACTGCCTTGCTTCATGCATCAACTACTTCTCCTCATTCTGTCAGCTAATTAGGAACTTTGGCAGCTCCCACATGCAGTAAGCTCTTGGGCTATGTTCACCTTGACATAAATTCCTCACTGCTGTAATGTGAGTATGTTTCAGTATTACTTCTTCCTTGCATGGAATTTTAATTCAGGCACAGTAAGATCTGCTCACGTTTTAGAGTGTAGCATTCTGAGCTACAAGTTTTTGCTGGGAACTGCAGATAGGTTTAAAGTATCAGGTGGAGGAGGACAGGTTGGGAATTTCAGGGAGTTTGGTTTGTTGGGGTTTCTTTAAAGATTGATCATTTAGTAATTGCAATAGTCAAGGAAAGGAGCGAGGACACCTCCATGTTGTGGCAATTAGGCAGTTACTAATTTCTAAGGTATTGCTGCAGCAATTTAGTCATACCAGGCTTATTTTAAGAGCTAATGAGAAGGAATGTTGTCTCCCATCGCTACTGTTGGCACAGTGCAGTGAGCAGGAGCCCCGGATCCCTGTGGGGGTGTGTTACCACAGCGACCAGCCTCCACATCTGCAGGGATGTGGGAGGAAGCCACCAGGCCTTCCCCATCTGCCCTGCAGATAGAATCTGCTGGCACCCTGCTTTCAGCTTTCAAAGTCACTTGCAATTAGGATGAAAAGTCTTCAACCTGTTATGCAAATTACTTCACTCCCCAGAAGATCAAGTAGCTTTCAGATGCTTC
Source organism: Parus major (assembly GCF_001522545.3). Lineage (NCBI taxonomy): Eukaryota > Metazoa > Chordata > Aves > Passeriformes > Paridae > Parus > Parus major. Next base: position 110,680 of record NW_015379266.1, on the reverse strand, counting down.
CTGGACTCTCTGATGACTTAACGTGGTGGTTATGATTTATTTCATCTCTAAACACAAGGCAGCTCTGCTTTCCAGCATCTTGTAAGAAGAGGGATATTGACTATACATGGTAGGACAGCACAAGTCACAGACTCACTGAATGTGCTGAGTTGGAAGGGACCCACAAGGATCACGTAGAACAACTCCTGGCCCTGCCTGGCCATCCCCAAGGGTCGCACCCTGTGCCTGAGAGTGTTGTCCAAACGCTCCTGGAGCTCTGGCAGCCTTGGGACTGACTGTTACCATTCCCTGGGGAGCCTGGGTAGTGTTCTACCACCCTCTGGGGGAAGAACCTTTTTCTGATATCTAACATAAGCCTAACCTAAACCTCCCCTGCCACGACTTCAGGCCATTCCCTTGGGTCCTGTCAGTGGTCACCACAGAGAAGAGATCAATGCCTACAGAGGTCAGCACCTCTTCTGTGGGTTATCATCAGGCAGCCTGTCAGGAACTGCTCAGATTATTCCCCTCTGAAAGGGCTGTTTGTCAGAGCTGTAGGTGTTTAAAGTGGTGCTAGGAGTCTTCCCTGTTCACATCCTGTCAGTGCCTGCCAGCTCTTTTCCTGTCTTTCCTCTTCTGCTGAATGCCAGTAGCATACAGGAGACCTGCCCCGCCAGGATCGGGATTGGTCCAGAAATTTTTCAGGACTGCTTTGAGATATTCATAACATACCAAATCCAGTATTTTTTTGGTCTGTAAGAAGCATAACAGTCTTTACAGAAGCTCCAGAATCTCTATAAAATACTGGTTTGCTGATTATCAAAGCTTTGCAGACTTTTTTTCATGCCTGCCTTAGGGATATGCAGAAAACTGCTGCAGATTCTGGTTCAGTGTTGCAGCTGCAAGAAAACAACGATTTTGAAACACCCATTGGATTACCAGCTCGTATTTTAGTGGAAACAATGGGTTCATTTGAATCAGAAAGTAGCTGTGCTTCATGACAAGCCATTTACCCATGCTGGCATGTAGAGGACTGCAGCTGCTTGCACTTCACTGCATCCCAGCACACAAGTCAGAGGTGGGACTCATTACCACTGCAGAACCTCCCTGCTAGTTTTTCTCTTGCTGTCTGCACTGGGATAATCCAGGTTTTAACATGAGTATGACGTGCTTTCCTGTGGTGGGACACACAGGAGCAAGCCACTTGCCAGCTGGAGTGAGTTTTACTTGGAATGAGGTGCTTTACCCCCTACTCTGGTGTTGCCTTGCCATCAGCATCTTTTTTCCTTTTCTGGTCTGCCAAGAAGAGCCATGTGCCCTTAGTACCTTGCATGTGCTGGGACACCTTAACACCTTCCATCATCCTGTTCTATAAAACAGTCCATGGGAAGTCCTCATCTCTGCTGCTGGCAATCCAATAATCCCTTCTTTTCTTTTTAAGATCTGATAAATAAAAACCTTTTTTTGTTGTTGTTTTGTGGAGACTGTAAGTTTCCACAGCTGGAAAAGCTCTGCCTCATGTCATGCAACAATTCTTAATAGAATATGATAGCAAAGATGGATTAAACCCAGGTTTGTTACCTTAAGGTTCCCAAGAGAAATAACTGCCCTTTCTCCTCTAATTTTGTTTACAGTTCTTTTCCTTTTAGACTAATCAGTTTCAGTATTTTCTTATTGCTGTAGTCTTGATGCTAGTCAATAGTTACAATACACTTAATATATAGTTAATAATAGGGCTGTCTTGAGAATGGTATTAATAATGTTTTTCCTTATAGAAGTGATCCTGAGTCATTGGTGACAGCAGCTTCTCAAGGTGGCAGATGGTGTCTCTGTAAGAAAACATGTTTTCTTACCTTGTCCATCAGTTCATTTCCAGACTGAGCAGAGAACTCAGTAGTAGCATCTGTTGATGGAATAGTTCCTGTTAAACTCCATCTGCCTGCCAGCTCTAGGATGTTCAAACTGTGGTGTATATATAAGGTACAAAAGGTATAATTAGAATTCTGATGTATCACAAACTAGAGTGGGTTTAGTTATGTAAGACGGACATTTTTGGACAGCTCTAAGAAGTAATAAAAAAACCTCGTGAGCAGAGGGATGATGCTCAGCAGTTGCTTTTTCAGCCTGCATTATTATTTGCACCCATGCAGTACAAGCTGGAGATTTTTGACTGATCTGAAGCCAAGCCAGTTCTTGCACAGTGGCTGCATGGGAGCCTAACTTCTGAAGCAGAGGTTTTGGAGGTGAAGGGACAAAGAGAAAAGATCCTTGGGGCTGGAAGGTAGGATGAGCCACTCCACCCCCAGCCAATGTGAGCCTATAATTTGGCCAAGAAGGTGCAGACAGCCCCCAGCACTGTCACTAGTGACAGCAGCAGCTGCCTTGCCACTGGCTCATGGTGGCCACCACACTGCATGGGAAGCCCACGAGCAGAGCAGCTGGGGGAATGTGTACCCCAGAGGGAGCAGTACTCTGTCATTGGGGGTCCCTTCCAGACACACACCTCTGCTGTAGCTCTTCTTTCACATGAAACAAGTCAAGAGCTTGCCCACTTGCACTTTTGTACTTCAGTGGGGAAAGCCATCTGAGACTGCTAATCTGATGGAACTAAGCATGGGCTGCTGCTGAGCAGTGAAACCCTCGAGGCTGGATGCTGCTGTGGTGCCTCTCCCATCATCTGTACCCAGGAGATTTTCCTGGTCTCATCTCTCCCCTTGTGAGGGAGAGGGTTGTCCCTAGTGCTGCCACATCCAGGGAGCAGTGGGCATGCCACAGGGTGGTGTGGTATGCCAGCACAAGTGTTTGCCTAACTCAGGTGCACTCTAAAATATTTTTGGTGTAGGTTGTTGGGTGTTTTTAACACTTCTGTGGAGTAGCAGAGCATTCACCAAGTGGGGAGTGCAGCAGCTTCCCTCCCTCTTGCCATGCTAACACAGGCAAAGTCATCTTTGGAGCATGGGTAATGCCAAAGCCCAGTAAGGATTAAGTGAACTGGCAAGGACAGGACATGTACCTTGGCCTGCAGTAGACCTTGGGGGTCAGGTTGTCGGGAGAGGGAAGCTGCCAACAAGCTGTTGTTTGAGCTGCAGCCAGTAGCCAGCTGTTATTAAATCCTGTCTGGTGGAAGAATCACTGCAGAGGCAGCAGTATTTGCAATCTGAAAGAAATTAAAATGGTGATGACAACCCCTTTCTATCCTAGGGAGAGACCAAAAAGCAGGACATGCCAGCCACCGGGCCCCTCTGGGGGCATCTCTTGCTGATCACTATGTGTACAGAAATTTGTTCAGTAGACTTTTATGGCAGCAGACAGGAAAAGTTTGCAACACTGGAAGTAGTGTTGTTACACAAACTAAATGGAATTTGTATAATCCTGACTCATCTTTGGTAGGTGGGGATGATTCAGATGTCCTTTTTCCAGCAGGAGATGCCAAGGACCAGCATGGAAAGTCTGAGTGCTTGAAAGACTCCCTGGGCATGCTGGCCACAAACCAGCAAGGCGCCTTGATTTTAACTTTGCTTCCATTGTAGGGAGATCATCACAGGCAGCTTGGAATCAGCAACCACAGCCAGGCTGTGCTGCTGCTGCCACCCTCGTCTGTGAGGACAGAATTTCCTGAAGTAGGAAAAGTGACAGAAAAATCACTCTTGGGTTCCTCCTTCTTTTATTATGTGCTTATTCCATTTTCCGGAGGTTGTGGAAAGGCAGAAGTGCAAGCACAGCCACTGCTGGTTCTGAGTGCCTGTTCCTGCACGGGGGCAGTGCCCCTGGTATCACATAGCATCACCTCCAGCACCCAGACACCAGCCCCGGGGGACCAGCAGGAATCCTGCCGAGCTGTGTGCTTGTGCTGTGATTTAGAATGGATTTCTCAAGCTCATTGACACCCAGAGCTACGCAGTGTCTCCCACTTCCTAAGGCCCTCCCAAAGCAAGGGTGCACCTGTGCCTGCTCTGTTCTCCACCCTCTTGGGTTCTAGAATACAGTGTCTTCTCTCGCTTCTTAGTCTCCTCTTCCAAGAAATAAGTGCCTGGAGCACCCAGATGGTGTCTGCCCCTGCTCACGCCCGTAAGTCATGGCAGCAGTTGTCACACCTTGCAGGACCACATATACATAAACTGCTGGCAGTTTCTGTCCTCTGCTTCACTGCTTGAAGTGATGTATTGGATAGTTTGGTGGGATACATACTCAGCTATACCAAGATTTTCTAAGAAAATTATATTAGATAACATCTAGAACAAGTAAGTTTTGCAGCAACACTTGCTCTCTTTGTGTGGTTTGCAGGATCACTGCATGGGTATTAGTCATCTCCCACCCCGTGTTCAGGTTCAGCACTCTCCTTTTGCTGCGTAAATGCACAGAACACACAGCACAGGAGCTGTTGATGGCACCATCTGCAAAAGCCTAATGGCTCATTCATTAAGCAGTGGGAACCGGCACCGCCACAGTCTAATCAGATATTGTATGATGAATAATTCAAAAATAATCCTTGTATACTTGAATAAATATCAGGAGGAGGAAGGAAAAAGCCCCATACATATGGCACGTTAAAGGGAACAAAACAGGCATTCTTCAATGTGCCAGGCTGCTGAGCTCTGTGTACTGATGTTAATCATGCAGGTGGCTAATTCCTGACGAGGAACTGACTGAGGGGTTTTGGCCCAGCACTCCGAAGGTGTTCAGAAGTGGAAAAGAGCACAGTGTCACGGAAAATCCAAAAATCCATAAGCCTCACATTCTGCAATATGCCTGTGGTTGTTTTGTGTAAGCAGCTGGGGGGCTGAGTTTGGGAGGTCTGGCCTGAGGCTGTGCTCCTTGTGCTGCTGGGGAGATGGCAGTGATCAGGTGTGTGCTGTCCCTCAGCAGCTCTGCCTGCACACCCTGAGCTGCTGGTCTGACCAGAGTACTGGTGTGCTGCACTCGCAGTGCTGTGACCAGTGCTCAGGGAGCCTCAGGGTGTTACATGCTCTAAAAATGGAGTGTACAGACATAAAGTATTAGGGTACGGATTTTTTCACCAGAGCCTGTAGTGACAGGGCAAGGATGACAGTTTTAAATTGACAAAGGGCAGGATTAAATTGGAAATAAGGGAAGAATTCTTTCCCGTGGGGCACTGGCAGATCACCCAGAGAGAGGAGCTGTGGCTGCCCCACCTCTGGGAGGAGTCAAGTTCTCCAAAAACGGTGCTCCTGTGCAGAAGAAGTGCCTTTCCAGCTTTTGACAAACATACCATTTTTTTCTATTTCATTTTTCTTATTTCACATGAAGAAATGCTCGGGCTTGAAGGCATGCTTTTGCCAACCAATGTAACCCTGTGACAGTGCCTTCAGCTGTCTGCCTTGAGCACCAGTGTCACTGCTTGGCAGCTTGAGGATGAGCCAGCAAGTGCTGCAGGCATATGGCCTGGGTACCAGGCCTGCTGTGTGTGCAACACTGAGTCTCATATGTGCGCAGATTTTAAGCAAAGCCCTTTTTTCCCCACTGGGAATACACTTCATACCTCATAGTTTATATGCAGGTGAGTGCCTGAGATGTGTGTGCTCTGCTCTTGCCTGCTCAGAGAAGCTGTGATCTCTCAGCTTGGCAAAGCACGGTGTTACCTTATACTGCCCGTGTTTACATGTGGAAAAACTGAGATATTGACTGTAACTCCACACAGACAGAACTGTTTTAAGCCCATGATCCTCACTGGCCAACTCTGATTTCTTTGGATAATGCTTAGTTTGCTCTGGTTTGTTAACAGACAGAAAAAAAGGTGTAATTAAGCCCTGACAAATCCTCTTGGCTTTGTATTATATCTGAACCAGCATCTCTTTTACAGATGACTAAAAATGGGAGTCTCTTGTTGTTCAAGACATTGCAGTATTTGGGCTTTGACAGTATTCAACATCCTGAGAGTCATTAGAGTTTCTCACTCTTCAGGCTACTTGGGCATTGCAAATGTTCACTCTTGTAGCTGAAGATTCTCTCCTTGCAGATGGATAACACAAGTTGCCAACTTCTGTGAACACATTCTTTAAATCTGGGGGAAACTGTCTGTTGTGGAGATGTTCCACAGCTCTGGCCAGTGCTTGTAGATTTCTCCCTACCAAAGTCCTTCATCTTATCTCTTATGATACCACCTTCTTTTAATAAATCTTATCATTTTAAAAAGCAACCCTGGGGGTTTTAGTCCAAAATGTAACGGAAGACATATTTTAATAACCAGGAAAGGAAATTTTTTTTTCCCGAGAAAATACCTGGAGATTAGTGATAGGAGCATCTAAAAAGGGGAAGTTTAATTGTAAGCTGGTTTTAAAATATTGAATGTTTAAATATACATGGTTAAAAGAAAGTACCACTGCATTCTAAACAGTGATAAAAAAAAAAAAATACAAGTATTCTAAAACAAGAAATACAAGCTTCTGTTCTGCTCTTGTTGATCACGTTACAAGAAATTTTATGGTGAAAAAAGCAATGGAATTAACAGACACTATTAAGCTTTTGCCAGAAGTTGTAAAGCTATTACTCTGAAAATAAGTTTAGGATTGGAAATATGGAATCTGTATTTTACCCTTCTTGCTTAAGTTAAGCATGTTTTGCTAGCTAGAAAGGAAATGTTTTGTTATTGTCCCCCCCAAAAGCAGGAAGAACAAAAAAGGCAGTATTTATTCTGACATTTAAAAAATCAAATGTAAACTGACTTCAGTTTTTATTGTGTCAGTCCACCTGCAAAATCCTCTTCAGGCCCAGCACATCTTTAATGTGCAGAAGCTCTGTTTGATGCAGTTAAAATTGATCCCTGTATAGAAGGCATTAAATGAATACACCACTGTTTAGCGTTCTGAATTTCAAGAACCTTAAAATCCTTAGAAGTTAAATAATTTAGAAGTTATTATTATTGCACTCAAGTTCAGCATTCACTGTATAACATCATAACATCAAAGTGTTCTGAGTTGGCAGCACTCCTTGCTGACTGCTCAGAAGGAACAGCAGGCTGCACTGGAGGCATTTCTTCAGGAAAAGAAAAGGAGGGGCTCCAGATTTACCTGGTTCCCAGAGAAAAAAGTACAAGTTATGTGACTCTACAGGTGTCAGCACAGGTGACCAGGAGATCCCATCTCAGAACTGGAGTCCAGCTGGAAGCATCCACTGGTGATGGTTTCTTTGGTCGGGATGGAGATTGTCCATGTGAGAACAGCAGGGTTGGGAACTTTGAACCTTACTGCTGCAAAGCCAAGGGATAAAACAAGACAAACAAGGAGAATTTCTTCCACCACAGGCTCAAATTATGTGGCACAGTGTCTGGGGGAGTGAACAGGACCTCTGGTAAAAAACTTCAGAGCCAAGACAAAGTCAACATGCCAAAAACTCCTCCCAATGCACAAGTGACTGCAGGGACACTCATGGCGCTGCATCTGTTACTTTGTGTGCTTGAACTAAACACTGCAGAAATGCTATCAGCCTGGCACAGCTTGTAAAATATACTTAAAATTCTCTTAATTTTATATTTTTTAAGAGAAATACTTAGGGTGACATTTTCTCCCATGGAGATGTCAAGGACACCTAGCTGGAAGGAGAACAAGTAGATTTGTGTGAAAGGCAGCACACACAACAACCTTTGTGCCTTGTATGAACTGTGAAATCAATTAACATTTCAGATATTAATACCAGAGTAGTAGTAGCAGCTGCCATCTTCCTTATGCTACTATGCAAGCTGACCACAGAAATTCAATACAAGAGAGTGAAATTTTCACTTCTTTAATCAAGTCGGTTTACTGGTGAATTGGGAAGAAATAGGATGTTGTAATTATCATGGCCTGATTCTACAAGTCACTTGCAGGATAAGCCCAAGGCTTGTGCAAGATGAATTGCATGGCCCTTCTTGAACATTAAACCTAGTGCACAAATCCACTTTCATTTAAATTCTAAAATCGATTTATTATATTCAAATTCTAGAAACTTGTCAGACTCACTGCCACTGCTGACAATCAGTAGAACCTGTGTTCTGCCGCCGTTTTCGTTAACTGGAATAAGTTAGAATTTTTACCGGGAGGCTGGATTGGAGCAGCCAGGATATGGCCCCATGGGGAACTTCCTGCCCCACCGATACCTGCGGGCACTGCTCTTGGGGCAGAAGGAGCTGTGCTTGTGCAGAACACCTTTGGGACTCTGCTGCCTTCCTAAAGGCTCGTAAGAGACGTTAATACACCAGGATTATTGTATCTAGAATATTTATTGTACTGGATGCTCATAGCATAAATTTGAAACTGATGTTATGTATTTAAGCCATTAGTACGATTCAATAAAGCGATTCGCGTGCGAAACCGTACATTCTGAAAATGGTGCTGCACGGTGCTAACAGAGAGAGGGCGGGATCTCGTCCTGCCGTTCCTAGCAATGGCGATGCCGCCGGGATGCTGCGCAGCCAACAAAGGCGGCTGGTCAGAGGCAGCGCACGGGCCGCAGGCGCTGTGCAGGCGGGCCCGACAGTGCCCGGTTAACGGGCTGTGGAAGGAAAGGCAGCATCGCTCCGGGACCCAGTTCCCGGACGCGCCCCGGCACCTAGGGGGGGTGACCTCGGCCGGGCCCAGGCACAGGGGCCGCAGCGCCGGCGGAGGGGCTGAACCGCCAGAGCTGGCAGCGTGTGGCTCCTCCCGTCCTTTGTTGGCCTGGAACCGGAGCAGCGGCCGCGGGCTCTGCCCCTGGCTGCCCTTCGAGGCCTGAGGCGCTCCGGCACGGGGAGAGCCCGGCGGGCCCCGGGCAGCGTCTCCCACAGCACCCGGGCGACGCCGGCTTCTGCGCTGGGGAGATCGGCCCCGGCGGCCGGCGTGGTTCTGCCCCCCGCCACTGCTGGGGAACACCCCCCCCTCCACCGAGCTGTCCGGGCTGCGGGAGGCCGCGACCCGGCCCCGGGGCGCTCCGCGGCCCCGCAGCCTCCCCGCCCCCGGCACTCTCCAGGGAGCCGTTCCACACGGAATCACACGGGAGCGTCTCCCCATCTGTGCCGCCGAGCACCCCCACCCCCACCGCCCAGCCCCGCAGCCTCCTGCCATTATGTTCCTCCGACGCGGGGCCGGGCCGCGCCGCGGGCCGTAGCCCTGCCCGAGCCCGCCGGCTCCGGCCGCAGCAGGTGTGTCGCATGGGGACCGGAGGTTGCATGCTATGGGGTCGCTTCCTCCCGGCCTGGCGGCGGCCGGGGCCCCGCGGGTACCCGTGCAGGGACTGCCCGGGCTGCCGGCTCCGGGCCGGCCGGCCGGGGGCGGATCGTTCTCCCCGCCGCCGAAGGGGCCACGGCCTGTCCTCCCCGGCCATCTCCACGGTTCGCAAGGCCCGCTCGGACAAGGCCAATTCGGGCTGGCAGCGCGCAGACCCGCGGGGAGGTGCCCGGGGCCGCGGCAGCCCGGAGGAGGGAGCGGCCCCCGGACCGAGGGGCCGAGGGTGGGCCGGCCGCGGTTGCGGCCGCAGCAGCCTGTTTGGGGAAGACGGGCCGAGGCAGCGGAAGAACATGGTGGTTCTCCCCAGAACGGGGTGGGGATGAGGGATGCGAAGAAGGTGTCTCCGCAGGGAGGGGTGCAGGGTTGTGCCCGAGACCTCTGTTCAGTTGCAGGTGCAGCCAGGGGCAGAGGGGCTTGCCGGGGTCGCCCACCCGCCCGGAGGGAGCCCTGCAGAGCAGCATCTCCCGCAGTCTCCGAGAGGAGGGGGTTTCAGCGCGTAGGCGGAGGTGGTTACTGGTGTTCCCAGAGCAAGGGTGAGTAGCCAAGAGGAGCGGGGTGGCTGCTGTCTCGGTCTGGGTGCCTGTCGGCCATGCAGGAGGAAGGCCTTTGCGTGGCCGAGGTGAAGGGGAGTGGGCAGGAGCAGAGCGGCCACGGTCACAGGTGGGTGCGGACCCCCGGAGCGGCGTGGGCACCGCAGGGGCCGAGACCCTGGGCAGGCATCGCCTGAGAGGCGCAGGGCCGGAGAGGCGGTCGGTCCGCACAGTCTGCGAGGTGGGAGCTGCTGTGCAGAGCCTGGCCGGGCCTCCCCAGCCGGCGGGTGCAAGCCGGGGTGGGGGGGGGGGGGGGGGGGGGGGGGGCTGCCCAGCCGTGGGGCTGCAGCTCGCTGCTTCTCAAGGCCTCCAGCATAATCGAATAGCAAAAGAAAAAAAAAATAAAAAAAATCCGTGTAGCAGCCAAGTCGGTGCTGCGAGAAGGGAGCAAAGGAACTATTTTGTAGGCATCTTGCTGCTGCGGAAATGGATTTCTTGAGGGGAGGGAGGCGCGTTTGTGGGTACTCTGTAGTAACGCTGCTCAGAGCACAGAAAATGCCACTCGGGCGGCCCCAGATGGAACGAAGAGTGGGGAGGGCAGATGGGAGAAGCCCTTGATCGGGCACCCCATGGCCGTGGGCATGAGGGGGCAGATGTGACGTGTGTGAGTAGCCACCTCTCATCTCGGGGAGCAGAGGGGTAGCAGCCCAGGTTAGCAGCCTGTCTCCCAGGGCTGTGGCCGAGCCTGCCTGGTGCTGCAAGAGAGATCCTGTGAGGATTTTTATTGCGGTCTCTTTGTTAGCTACAGCCAGGCACGCACACACAGCTCTCAGCCAGGTTGTGGGAGGTAAGTGGGGGAGGCGAGCAAGGGAGCGTGCGGGGGGCTCTGGGGAGCAGGGGCTGCTTGGGCCGGGCAAGAGGGGAGCCGGGGCACAGGGCTGTGTCGGCCCACGCCACACAAAAACCAGCCCCTGCGATTTTCAGGGTCTTGTTGGCAACTCAGCAAGGGTTGCCATAGCTTTTTATGTAGGGTGACCAGAACCGGCTGGAACTGGTTTGAGGCAGATCAGCTCCTGAACACAATGCAGTCACTGAGCTACTACACTGGGATAGCTTCCTCCCTTCATGGCAGCCAAAAGCAGAGGAGCTTGCAGAAAGATACCATCCCAAAACAGTATGTGAATGCACACTTTAGACACACAGCACTGGTATGTGGCTAACGTAGTCATAAAGGCTTCTGTATGTAAATGTACATATTTGCAGTAACTGAGATTACTTTGGCTTTTCGTGCCTTTTTATGCTTAAGGAATGGGCAAGAGCTGAGATTTATGACCCTTACTAAAATATTTTTGCTTTGCAAGGGTGGGACACTGGTTATGCAGTCTATTTTAAAACTAAACTAAATAAAACGGATTGAATTATTTGTAATTGTAGTTATGCTTGTGACTGAGGATGCTTTGCATGCTGTTTTATTTACAGGGTGCTGTCTTGTGGTTTGCTTCTTTAGGAGACATTAAGGGGGGGTTTGCTGTGCCTTTCTCTAAGGCCAGAAGGAAACAATATTGTAGAATTGTGCATAAAAGCATTGAAAAGATGCTGTAAGGCATACTCGTTTTCCCTTTTTTTTTTTTTCCTTGTAGGCCTATTGATTGGGGCTGCCTTTAACCCTTTGGTGTTTGCAGAGGTAATGCGGCTGTGGCAGTAACTGAGCGCTGGCTAAAAAAAATCTCTCAAAGGTCAAGGTTCACAAGGTGAGATGTGGTGGTTTGGGCTGAATATAACAATAGCGTGGAGGTACATCCTGATTGCACATTTGGCACATTAGGAAGGAGTCAATTGTTTAAGTGTTACTGAAGAAATGCTATCAAGGTCCTCCAGTTTTAATAGGATTAAAGCTATTATTTGTAAAGACTTACTGATATCTTGGCTAAATACAGTATTTTCATTGAAATATATCCAGATACGTGTTTTTTTTCACAGTGTAGTGATACGGAATAGGCCTCTGAATGACAATCATGAATTGTGGACCAGTTGTGGCAGGGAGCTGTTCTGTGCTGTATTAGAGACTCACACGTGCAGAATTTGCTGTCTGGTTATTTACACGTTATTGTTTGACCACATCTCAGTGACCCAATACTGGGTTTTTAATTAAGGTCTTTGGTGTTAAACATGTACTTAATATTGCCTACAGACAAAAAAGCTTGTGCAAAAGAAATAGTATGGATGGTTTTTCTTAAACTGTTTTAACCTGGGGAGGATTTTGCAGCAGCTAAGTGGAAAGATATATTTTGGGGGACTGGATGGAGCTCCAGTTCATTATCAGTGGTGTGAATTATGATATTGTGCATAGGAAACCGGATGGACAGTGCAGCAGCTGCAGGGGGGTGACTTGCTTTTAACTTAAAGCAGTGGATAATGATAGAATTTTTAGTTTTTCCTTCTCAACTAGAAAATACAAAATGTGTACTTAGATTTGAGCTGCTGTTTTTATCTTATTGTGAAATCTGAAGGATTCAGAGAGAGGGAGAGGGGCAGAGAGAAGGAAGCAGTAATGAATCTAGCAAAGGGAAGAACAAAGGCTGTTAGAGCTTGCACAGTGGATCACTAAACATTTTGCCTGGGGGATTCTTTTGCTAGAACTGTTACTTCCTATAACAGGAAATCAGCAACTCTAGAATCCTAACCAGTGTGATTTTTTTAAAAAATCTTCCCAGTCCTGGCTGTGTTAGCTGGTTTGGTAATCTACAATCAAGATAATATGGAGGCAGAACATTGGAAATACTCTGTTGTGGTGTGAAATGAGGGTTCTTTCCTCTGTGCTCAGCAGAATAGACAGTCCTAAAAGCCTTGAGAGGTTGTGGATACCGGGTAAGTTGTGTGCTGGCTGCTATAGGGTGACAATACAAAGGAACTTTTTTGTTTCTGACTGCAGTAGATTACGTAAGGCATCGAGCTATTAATTGTAGAAAAGTGAAAATAGCATGCTAACATTTGGCCTGAAATTCTGAGTTTGTGGGCTTTACTGCAGCTGTGGTGTGTTGTTTTTCAGGTTTGATAGAGCAGTGAATAGCTTGTGGTGGAGCAAAATGCCTGACAGATCACAGTGCTGGTTTCTGCTCCTGTTCTTCAGCATCGGGATGCAGAGGGTCTATATTTGACTATAGACGTCTGTAGCAGAATGATGCTTGCAAACAGGAATTCTTGGTGCATGGTAGGAATAGGATCTCTTCCGGATGAGGATGCATGTTCTTTTCCAAGTGTCAGCTAAAATTCATATATTACACAAGAGTATCTTTTGGGATTTTTTTTTTTTTTTTCCTTCTGCCAGAATGGTAGGCAGCTTTGAAATTCTGAGTTCTTGGGTTGTGACAAAATTTCTTGAATCTGTTTTGTTTGGGTTTTTGAATGCTATCTGTATTATGAATTTTTATTTTTAGCAAAGGAGATTTTGAATTTGCAGGGATTTTTGTTGGCTGTAGGATGAGAAAACTGAATAGATGGAGTCTGCAGTGTTGGTGAGTCTTTTTTCAGTCTAGCAATATCTGTAAATGCTCTTCATCAGGAGATTTGGATTGTGCATGCAGGCCAGCTTTCCAGCAGCAAATGCTAATGCTGGAGGGCTGGTCTTCTGTATCAGCACCCAGGATCTCATTTTGCACTGGTCTCAGTTACTTGATCTCCAGAATGAGGGTAGGGATTTATCACATTCCAAGTCTCTTTGGAATGAATTGACTAACTGTTGTTTTCCTAACCATATGCCTATGTGTTAAAATACAAATGTGCAGCAGAGTACCAGGAATATATGTTCGGAAAAACCCAAACTTGACCCTACTGTACTCAGGCCTGCTTGTTGCCCTGATGGGCCCTGCCTGCCTGGGAGAGGTCTCTGGGAAGCTGCAGCTGCTCATGCTGTACCTGGGCCACAATTGCCATCCACTTCAAAAAAAGTGCCTTAAAGGAAAGAGGTGGGAAGCTTGTGCCATTACAATGTCATTTGAGTCTGCATTAGTTTGGGAATCTCAAAATTCTCTTCATTGTTGCGTACCTGAATTATTCACTTGTTAGTGCCCCAGACTATTTTATATATAGAAGAACAAAATGAAGCTATGATTGTAATTAATTTCTAAGTAGACTGCAAAAAGAATGGTATGTAGATTTTCCTGCTTTTTAGGAATTCATCTCTGTTTCAGGAGGGATTTTGGAAGTGGCTAGACCCAAACCCTGGCCTGTACCTCTTGATAAATACAGGTGGTTTTCATGTGGCCAGCTGGGGATTCAGCCCCATGTTGTGCATAAGGAGATTCCTTGCTCATGTGTTGAAACATCCCTGTTCTTTTTGCTTGCCAAATGTTGATTGTCCTGGACTTTGAACCAGCTGTGTGTGGTTTCCTTCAAGCTGTGCTAGCAATGGTTCAGATTCCAGAAGATTCCCTTCTTGTTTTCTCATACCAAAAGAGAACCTGAGATACCCAGTTCAAAAATTGATGTGTTGGACTAAAGGATGAGGCTCCTAAGGAGTCATAAATGACAAGTAACACTATTTTAGCTGTCAGAATGGTGGATTAGGTCTTTTACTCACAGAGTTTTGAGCATGGAAACAAATTGGATTTTCCCCTTTTTTGAAGGTAGGTAGATATGGTGTATAATATAGAAAAAGTAGGTTCTTGGGATAAATTTCAAGTGTGAAACACCCCATACTTCACAGAAATGTTTACATTAGGACTGTCATGACCTTACTGATGTTGTGGATGCTAAATGGATGCTAAATAAGACTTTTATCCTGAGAAATCAAAATTTCTTAGGGTAATATTTACTTTGCTTATTACAAAAGGAATTTCTGTGATTTGTGGAAGGGGTGTTTGGGTTTTGCAGGTCATGGGCCCTTTGACAGTGAGAAAAAAACCTGTAGTTCTTGTATATGAGCATGAGAGCCATTGCTGACTGTGGTTGAAGTGGCCTCTTTCACAGCCCACTTGCCCTGAGTATGTCAAACCAGGCGTGGCTGTGATTGGAGATGTGGTTCCCATTTCCTGAAGAAGGTTTTGTGGTTAGATTAGTGTTTTGCTTTGTCTGTCTACAACGCTTGGCTTTCAGAGCAAAATGTCTGGAAGTGTAAATCAGTCACAATTACTAATAACCAATCAGCTGCTCATAATCTGTGCATTAGGATGAAGTTTGCTTAATGTTAGGATTGACGTTCCTATAATTCTGATTGAATTCCTTATATCTTCTTTACCTGATGAAATTTCTTGTCACAGCAATACAGAAACCAAAACCCAAATAAGTATGGTTTTATGCTGGCTAGGCTGGTATTATTGCTCCCTGTGTCAGTATTTTCTTCTAGAATGAGCTTGATGTTACTTAGGCATCATTACTCTTGTCTGGAAGTGGAGTAATTATTCCCAGATTACTGGAATTTTGCTCTGGAGTAGTGTGTCTGCCTGGGATTCAGTAATAAAAATGGACTAATTTCTGTATGTGGCTATACCAGAACCAAGACGGTGCCATGTGCCAGACCCTGAAAAGAGGTGGCTCAGTGTTCTCTCAGTGTTCTCATTTCACAAAACTGGAAAGAATGCTGGTGTTTTTGGAAAGACATGGAAAAGAAAAAGGGTGCACAGTCCACAAATGTATGTAGTACAAACAGTGGTACAAATGAGTTCAGGGCAGGTAAAGGAATGTAGTCACAAGAACATGAATGCCACAGGTAGATGAAGATTAAATTTGGTGGTTTTCTTTTTTTCTTTGATAACAAAGGGACTTGCTGCTGAGGGAAGCTGAAGTTGAGTAATTTTCTGAACAAAAGCAAGGAGTTAGAGATTTAAGTGGAATTTGAAGGCAAAGGCTAGGAATTCAGTAAGGTAGAAAAGATGGTCTGGTCAAGTTAAAGCAATTGTATGAGGTTGTTAGACTTGTGGTTTAGCTGTTTGGAGGATCTGGATGAATAGGAAGGTGAGTGTTAAGGAGGAAAAGTTGGTTGGTTCTTCAGAGGTGAAGGATTAAATAAAAGTAAAACTTGAGCATGTAAGACCGTGCTTGTGATCCTGAAATGATAGAAGCCTTCATGCGTAGGGGATATTAATTGCAAAAATATTGGGAAGGGAGGAGGATTTTTTTGCCATTTCTGGAAAGCTTGAAGCTGATCTTATGCCCTGATAGACAAAACTGGGGGTCTGAGCAGTTTGGAGATAGGACCTGGCTGGGAGCTGCCAGGTTATTCTGTTTCCATGTCTTCGTTAGGCTGTTGAACTTCCCCAGAACGATTCTGACTGGAGTGTTCCCAATTGCTTGGCTTTACCCAGAAAAGTACCTTTTAATCTCAGAACAGTTTCTAGGCAGCTTGGTCTTTCTGTGGAGAATGCTGGGCCTAATCTGCAGGTGTCCAGAAGTCAGAGCTACAAGATAAATCTGACTTGAAAAGTAAGAAGAAATGTGTGTGTTTCTCTGTTGTGTCCCCCCATCTCAACAGAGAACATGAAAGAGTAGGTTTGTTTTTCCTCATATGGCTAGAGTCTTTCTGCCTGGGACAGGTGCACATACAGGGGTTGAGGAGGAATGATAACATTTCCATGCAGTAAAATAAAATGTCAGTTCCTCAGAAGCAGCTGTTTACTTCTAAGTCCTGCTTGTCCTGCTTGCTTCTTCTACTGTCAGAAGAGAGTTCTCATGGTGTGGTTCTTGTTTTGACATAATTCCCCAAGTGAGTGCTTCACTGGATGGAGTAAAAAGGCTGACAGGGAGAAGCAAGACAGTGGAAGGGACAAGGAGTGCCTTGCTTTGGCTAAAATCTATGCCATCTTCTTCATGCTATTCATAGGAAACATTTGAGGAGATGTGTTCCCAAAGAAACGGCAATGTAGGGAGTCACGCACATGTGCTTTGGGAAAGCATGAGCACAAATAAACCACTGCTGGTTCACCCCCAGAATTTACTTCCACTAAGATACTGACACACAGATACAGGGTGGGTGTTGTGATTGAAGAGATTCAGGAAAACCATGTAGTAAGGGTATATTCAGAATCTGTTATTTCAAGTTTTTAAGACTCATTCTCTTCCCAGAAGTTCTCTCAACCACCATCAGAAAAGCAGAACCCAGAAGCATTTCACCTCACTGCTTTGTGTCTCCCTAGCTGTGTAATTCTATTTGCCATATCCAGATTTTTTCCTTGTTACTTTTGTCATTGAATGATAAGTAAGCAAAGTAATGCTTGAATTTTTAAATAAACTGGTTTTCTCTATGACTTTTCTCAAGCATTCTCAGAGCACTTTTCAAAGAAATTCCAGTTCCCGGAAAATCATGATTTCCTAGGGAACCAGGAGCTTGTCTTATTTCCTCTTCTGAAGTATTTACAGGCATCATGTTGACCCAGAGAAGGACTAGACTCATGGTTTGTCTGGCAGCCAATGTCAGTTGATTTTGATCTTGGATAAAAGGCAGAGTTTTATCCTTAAAGGAAAGAGGTACTAAAAGGTTTGTAGAGGGGGAAAAACAAAAAGGGGAGAGGGGGAAAGGATATGGCTGCAGAGTCCTGGCAGTTGTGGTAGAAACATAGTTTATATGCTCAATCTTAAGATGGGTGCCCTAGAATATTGAGGAAGAGAGTAATAAAATGGCCAGGTTAGAACTTCTCTTCCTTGTGTATCACAACTGACTCTATCTCCCTTTTTGTTTAACTTTGCTTGAAAAGTTTAAAGAATGAGAGAAGTTCTTGATAAGGGCAACAGTAGTTCTCAGTAAAGGACAACTGTGTCTCCTCTGCTGGGCAGTTGTGATCTTAAACATACTTGGAGGAATTGTGTAAGCAGGCCTTAATTCATTGTTATGGGTAAATGTTAAACTCCAGGATATGTAATTAGAGGAAGTTTCAGACTAGGGAGACTATCTAGCTCTTTTTGAATGTATGCAACAACTGTAAAAAGACACCTATGGTCAAATGTACAACCAGAATGCAACTAATTAGTATCCCAGATTATGAGAAGCTGTGTCAAAGCTTGCTGTCACTTTACATGGATTTGATATGCTTTGGTATCTGCATATCTTTTCCATTTAATCTTTTCCATTTAATCCTCATAGAAACTTGCTTTGTGGTTTTGATAATATGCATACATCGGTTTTTGTATTAAGGATTTCCTAAGTTAGAGGGCCCAAAACTGTTATGTGAACTGTGTAAACAAATTTCCAAACCCTTCTATATATATTTGAAGCTGTTTCATGAAATTTCTAGGTCTATTCCAGTATACTTGAAAAATATTCCTCAGTTGCATTCTCATGGTCCACAATGACTTCCAGGTAGGCAGTGTTGATGAATACCTAAGTCTTACAGATGTTTATTACTCTTCAGATTAATAGCTCAACGGTTAAGAAAAGTCAAGACTTAAGAGAAATTACAAGTGTCTTGTGTCATTTTTATGTACATCCAGGTATTTTGCAGTCTTGGGTGGGTGAGGATAGAAGGGAGTGGTATAGTAGGAGGGGAAACAGGAAGAAAGTCACTGCAATTTGGGCCCAAAATAAAATTGCCAGGTTACCATCTGTGGAGTTTATGAATTACTGTAGTTCTTGGTGCAATAATACAACTGTATACTTGGACTGGAACACTGTTCTGTAATGTATATTCTCTGAAAACACTACTTCAGAAGTGAAATAACACTTCTTTGCATGACAGATGTGAACAAGTACTTGCTTTGTATAAGACTGTGCTACTAGAGCTTAAAGTGATGACCTTCTGTTTATTTTACAGATTTTTTTACAATCAAATACATGGCCATGGGGGATATGAAGACCCCAGATTTTGATGACCTTCTTGCAGCCTTTGACATACCAGACATGGTAGATCCCAAAGCAGCTATTGAATCTGGACATGATGACCACGAAAGCCACATAAAACAGAATACTCACGCAGATGAAGACTCCCACGTCCCATCATCGTCTGATGTTGGGGTGAGCGTCATCGTGAAAAATGTGCGCACTATTGATTCTTCCGAAGGTCTGGATAAGGATGGCCACCATTCCACAGGCAATAGCTTGCACAATGGCTTCCTAACATCAGCAGCTCTTGAGAGTTACAGCAAAGATGAAGGGAAATCACTTAAAGATGATGGGTCAGCTTCTGAGACTACACTGAAGGATTCGGCTTTCAACCAGTTCAGCCCAATATCAAGTGCAGAAGAATTTGATGATGATGAGAGAATTGAGGTAGATGACCCACCAGATAAAGAGGAGATGCGTGCAAATTTCAGAGCAAATGTCTTGGCAGGATCTCTATCTCAGCAGGAATATGACAAACTAAAGGCACTTGGAGGGGAGAACTTAATTAAATCTGGAATCACTGTTTCAAGTAGCATAGATAAAAATAAAACTGCTAAACGAGAGACAGATACAAACTCCATGAATTTAGGTGTCTATGAGCCTTTTAAAACTCGAAAAGCAGAGGACAAGTTACTAAAAGACAATTCTGAGAAGCTTCTTGAGAACAGGATACTTGATGGAAAACTGAGTACTGAAAAATGTGATGCAAATCTTGCCAGCATTTCCCAGTCCAAAGCGAAGTCATCAGCAAAGCTTTCATCCTGCATTGCTGCAATCGCAGCACTGAGTGCTAAAAAGGCAGCTACAGATAGCAGTAAAGATTTACAGTCCAATTCAGGAGAGCCTTCTCCATTACCAAAAGACATGAGTGAAAGTCCCCGGGCTATTGAAAAATCTCCTGAGTCTCAGAGTCTCATTGATGGTGCTAAGAAGCCGTCTGTCAAACCGCCCGATAGTCCCAGAAGCGTCTCAAGTGAGAACAGTAGCAAAGGGTCTCCATCTTCTCCCGCAGGGTCGACACCAGCAATTCCCAAGGTTCGCATAAAAACCATCAAGACTTCTTCTGGGGAGATCAAGAGAACTGTTACTAGAGTTTTGCCAGAAGTCGATTTGGACCCTGGTAAAAAACCAGAACAGAGTGCTTCCATGGTAACCTCCGTGACATCTCTCCTGTCCTCACCAACTTCAGCTGCTGTTCTCTCCTCTCCTCCCAGAGCTCCTCTGCAGTCCTCAGTTGTCAGCAATGCAGTTGGGTCTGCAGAACTTGCTCCCAAGCAGGTCACTATCAAACCCGTGGCTACTGCCTTCCTGCCTGTTTCGGCGGTGAAAACAGCAGGTTCCCAAGTGATCAATCTGAAGCTGGCTAACAACACCACAGTGAAAGCCACTGTCATCTCTGCTGCGTCCGTGCAGAGCGCCAGCAGTGCCATTATCAAAGCTGCCAACGCCATCCAGCAGCAGACGGTTGTGGTGCCAGCATCGAGCCTTGCCAGTGCCAAACTAGTGCCAAAGACAGTCCATCTTGCCAACCTTAACCTTTTGCCTCAGGGTGCTCAAACCACCTCTGAACTGCGCCAAGTGCTAACAAAACCCCAGCAGCAAATCAAGCAGGCAATAATTACTGCAGCTGCCTCCCAGCCTTCAAAAAAAGTGTCTCGAGTGCAGGTGGTGTCATCTCTACAGAGCTCTGTAGTGGAAGCATTCAATAAGGTGCTGAGCAGTGTCAATCCCGTACCAGTTTACATCCCAAACCTTAGCCCCCCTGCCAATGCCGGAATCACGCTACCAACACGAGGTTACAAGTGTTTAGAGTGCGGCGACTCGTTTGCTCTCGAGAAGAGCCTGACCCAGCATTATGACAGGAGGAGTGTGCGAATTGAAGTGACTTGTAATCATTGTACAAAGAATTTAGTTTTCTACAATAAATGTAGTCTCCTGTCCCACGCTCGTGGGCACAAGGAGAAAGGCGTCGTGATGCAGTGTTCCCACCTGATCCTAAAACCAGTCCCAGCAGATCAAATGATAGCATCTCCTTCCAGCAATACCGCTGCGGCCGTGCTCCAGAGCCCAGGGGGAGCTGGCACGCACTCCGTAACAAAAATCCAGACTGGCTTAACTGGGACAGTGATCTCGGCCCCTGCGAGCTCTCCTGTCGTTCCAGCAATGCCGCTAGATGAAGATCCATCGAAACTCTGTAGACATAGTCTAAAGTGTTTGGAGTGCAATGAAGTTTTCCAAGATGAGACATCTCTTGCAACTCATTTCCAGCAGGCCGCAGACACAAGTGGACAAGTAGAGTATCCTATGTTTACATTCCAATGTTTCATCTATAAGCCTAGGAGACTTTGGATATGTTTTTACTTTCATTTAGCTGTTAATTATCTGAACCTCTGTGATTAAAATGATAAACAAAAACCATAAAAAGTTCTTGCAAGCACTTACATAGTGAATGTCAACACTTCTTAAATAAGACTTTTTCCTAGAATCTTTTTAGGCCCCTGAAGTCTGAAATTGACACTGTGTATTTTTGATACAATTTAACATTAGATTTCTTACAGCTGAACATTATAATACAGAAAATAATAATGGGTTTTACTAATAATATGTTAATGCTTCTTTCTGTGCTTTGGAATTTGACTAGCCTGTGGAATCCACTTAATTGGCACCCTCATTAACAGCCCGTCTATTCAACCTGAATGATAGCTCTAAGTGATTCATTCTCGATTGGTCTTCAGGTTTTAGAGTTTTCACCAAGTGCCCTAAGTGAGCGAGGCATTCCCCTCACGTGCAGGGAGGGACTCAGGCAATGACAAATGGCACACTGACTACTGACAGGAATGCCTGCTGTTTGCCTCAGCTCTTCCTCAGAAAGTGCAAAGTGCTGTTCTCACTTGCACGTCTTCCCTTCTGTGTGACTATTGGTTTAGTTGGTTGGATTTCTTTTTCTCTTACAAATGCTAATGAGTTCAACTTAAAAACCATTTGAAAATTCTTTACTAATGTATGCGGCCTGACCTGAAAGAAATACGTCATTCAATAAAACTTAATATTAATCAGTGTGCGATGTATTTTATAATCCTGTCAGAGTGAAGGTGGTTAATTAAATGATATGGTTGGATCTCTGTTGGGGTGTGCCAATTAAAAGGGATTCTGGTGTGTTTCAAAGCATTCAGGTGAGCTTGGTTCTCCAGCTTCTTGCTGCAGGGGAAGGTGAAAACCTGCAAGCATGCTCAAGACAGGAATGCCCTAGGAGTCTTCCTGGGAATCACACAACAGTGGACAAGCTAAAGATTTTTAAATCCTGCAGATAGGGAAAAATGCTCTTGTCCCAGGAGCACAGGCAGGTTCCTGTTAGGATATATTCACTACATGTAGGACCTATTCTGTACCATGAAGCAGCTCCACTGCACCTACCACTACAGGTAGTAATATAGAGAGATTTGCATGTGGAAATAACCTTGATTATGTGGCTCTGCCTTAGCTCCTCCCTTTAACTGGCTAGCAGAGTTAGAATGAAATAGCCTGGATTCCAAGTGGAATGCCATGCAAGTGAATTTCTCTTTGTAAGATAGTACAAGTGTGCCTACCTAAGGGAGTTTCCTCCAGCAGAATGTGTCTATCCATAGATGTTGCTGTAGTGCTGAACAGGATCTAGTAGCTGACCATGAGTGTATTCTGCACCAGCTCGAGTTGCTTAATACTGATGGTTTTTAACTAACTGATTTGGTGGTGCTTATTGACTGTAGATAGTATTTTTCCCATAATAAGCCCATTAGGTAACATTCCTTCTTAAGATCCAGTTATCCTTGCAAAAACCTATTGGTTTTGGTACTGGAAAATCAAGCAAGTAAGAAGTGCCAGGACAAAACAGTTGGGTGAGAGACAGAGAATAGGTTGGGAGGATGAGGCTAAAATAGAAATGGAAAAAGAGAACAAAGATAAAATGATGTTCTCACTCTTGGGGTGTGAGGATTTTTGTCTTTATGGCCAGGTAAACTAAACCTTTTGCCCTTCCCTTTCTCCCTCTGTCTGGTGCTTTTTCCCTGTTGCTGCTGAGTTTGCTCTCCATACATGTCCTTTAAGTACTGTTTATCCTGGTCATTTACTAAAGGAAAGCAGTTGCAATGTTCACAGAATGTCAAAATGCAGCTGCAGGGAGGTGGAGAGAGAAGTGTGGGTTCCCAGGTACTGCTGTTCAAGGAGGGAAACCCCTAGAGCTGCAGGATCAGCTGGCATTGCCTGCTGCCTGTCAGGGTGTTTGTGTATCCTCATGGAAACTTGCTCTGCTTAAGAACTGCAGGTTTAAAAAAATCCCACAAAACACTGGGTGAAAAGAAGCACTATTTTAATGTTCTTCCATTTGAAAAGAACACTTAATAAATGTAGTTTTAAATGTTCTTTGTTGGAATATCCTTTTAAATATTAATTAAACATTTTTCATAGTCTTTTTCATATGTCAAGCAGCCGCTGTTTTTTACATTGTGTTTGGTTGCATCCTGTAGGGGTAGTGTTTCCTGGAGAAAGACTGTATAGGCATTTATTACTAATATGTTGCTACTTTTTCATTAGATGTTACCTCCTGAGAAATCAGAAGAAGTCATCCAAGATTTCTTGGATGAGAAATATTCTGACTTATTTTCCTTCTTAGTGCTTGGCACTGGCTTTTTGCTGTAAAACTGCCATTATTGTGGGGGGGAGAAGACAGGAAAGTTAGATGAGATTGTTATTTTTTTCTTCAGAAGAAAGAAAGAAAGAATAAAAAGAAACATTTAGATTTTGCAAACAAGTAATAGGAAAAAGGTCATTTGTAGTTTACTATTCTATCTAGTACCCCTTCTAATTGCTCCTGAAATGGAAAATGTATAGTTTGGTGTTTCCAATGAGTAAGTAGCTGCTTTTATATTCCTGTTATGAAGGCAGAATGTTTTGCTTAAAATAAGCAATGGTAGAGTAATCTTAGCAATGAAAATACATTCCCTATAAAGTTGTTACCTTTTTCTAATTTTTTATTGCCATTAATATTCCTGTTAAAGGAATATTAACCCTGACTCACTGACAGGTTTTCTGGCTGAATGAAACCCTCATCTACTTGCTGGGGGGAAAAGGTAGCAAATCTGGGCTAATGAATGTTAATATTTCTCTTAGTTATAGATAGGAGCATATGGCTCCCATGGAAACTGCATAGCTCATTTCCCTTCATACTCAGCGTATGTGTGTATCTTTATTTTCCACCTCCACCATTTTTCCTTCTAACCCTTTTTTTTTTCTGAAACTTTGACTTTAAATGCAGGCAGGTGATGATTTTCACAAACTGTGTTTTATTTTGGTGTGGGTTGGAATGAGAGACTGGAAGTTAATGCCACCTTAAGCCCAAAATAAAATGGTAAGCAAACGTGCTGAATGTCAGAATTTCGCAGTAGATGCTTCTTGTTCTACTGTAATCAGTTAAAATTAAACATTTTCTGTACTCATTGAAATAGCAGAGCAGGGGCCTTAGCTAAGAGCATTATTGGCATGTTGGGTCAGCAAATGAGTCTGGCACCTTGCTGCAAAATCAGGAAGATCACTGAGCTGGAATGTTGTGTGGCTCTTCTGTGGTGTCACATCCCAGTTTCCTTCAGAAGTCCTGCAAGCCAAAGGCTTTGGAAGGACTATGAAACCTCCAAATGTTTTATTACTGGAATAAGAAGTTCTGGTTTGCTGTTTTCTTACATAATCAAATGATGCTGCAGATTCACCAGTATTGTATTACAGCTTGTTAATACAGGAACAGCCAAAGAGAGATTTGGGGAATGGTACTGAGCCCAGTAAATGTGGTGCTTATGGCTAGTTGTAGGGTTTTGCCTTTAGCTGAGCTTACAACAAAGTTAACAACCCAAAACAGTTCTGGTCAGCCTGAGGCTGTGAGTCCCCCACTTCTGGCCACTGTTTGGTCAATTAAGGCCAAGTATTTGGCATTTCAAAGTAAATATTTCTGTATGTCTCAATACAGCCTTACTGTGTCCCAAAGGCTCTGAGCAGGTGCCAGTTTGAAATCCCTGTAGACAGCTGAACTCAGGCAGAGCCTTGCAGGACAGCAGTGCATCTACCCAGCTGAACTGTACCGTAGTGGGCTGACAGGAGTGCCAGTGGAATCTGCATTGCAGGGATGGCAGGTTTTCTTTGCCTAACATGCTGTATATGCAATGGTTTGCATTTTGCCACCTTGCTGTGTCAGGACATTGGAGAACTCTCGTTGTACGAAGACTTTGCTCAAGCCACAGTGCACCCAGAGCATTTATTTCAGGATGTCTTCATGCATATGTTAGTAAATAATTAATAATGCAGCTCTGGAGATCTTTTTTTGATCAATATTCTTGCAGAGTATACACATCACTACATATGCCAGACTCTGAGAACATTCCTAAAAATACACAAATACATGTTAAAAAAAAATACTAATGTCATGAAGGAGTCTTGGGTTTGATTTTAAATCTTTGCAAGTCACTGGTGAGGTTCACAAGTCCCAAGCCATAAGAGACAATAGTGATAATTTGATTTTGGAGTTGTATGTAGGCCCCTTGCATTGTTAAGGTAATCTGGGAGGCACCTGAGTAATATTTCTGTAAACCCATGTGTGTCTCCTGTGGTCAGTGGTGTATGAAGGAGCTTGGTGGCCCAGAATGCCAGTCAGTCTGGCTACAAGCACCTGCCAGCTCTGTCAGCAGGCCTTGTGTTTGTAGTTGCCTACTGCATTGGGCCCCATCCCAGTCATGACATTTAACCTTTATTTGCTATATTGCAGTGTTTGACACAAGACTTTATGTAGAGCTGAACCAAACCTTTTGTCTCATCTATTCTGGTTTATCATTTAGAAGACATGCAATATCTGCCAGATGCTGCTTCCTAACCAGTGCAGTTTTGCATCACACCAGAGAATTCATCAGCATAAATCTCCATACACGTGTCCTGAATGTGGAGCAATCTGCAGATCTGTCCACTTCCAGACCCATGTCACTAAGAACTGCCTGCATTATACCCGAAGAGTTGGGTTTCGGTCAGTATAATGATTCCTTTTGTTGTCAATTTATGTATAACTTATGGTTTTAAAAGTGATTTTCCATTTTCATAAGCATTGTTTGGACAATACCAGCTTCATGGGTTTAAGATTGTCATGGAAACAGTACTATAGTACTAAAATTTTGGAATAAATACATTAGGATTCTTCTTTTTTCTGGGCATCCACTTTTGTATATGATTAAATCAGAATATTAGCTAGTATCACACAGATTCAGGACTTAACAGTTTATAAAGTGTAGAGAATTCACATGCATTGTCTTAATTTCATTTTTTTTTAGAAAAAAAATCTTGATTTTTTTCAAAACATTGAATTTTAGATTGTTCTCTCTGGTAGAACAGTCATTTTCAGTTCTTCCAGAATGTATGGTTGAGATGTTGATGGGCATACTCCACCTGTCTGGTTGTTCTCTTTTCTATGGCAAGTCAAGAATCCTTGGCTTTACATCACTTGGAAGCTGCCTTTCTCAAGCAGCCTTATCTTTTGGTTCTCCTTTGTTACTCTTCAGTTTCCCTTTGACTTTTACGTTTACCCTGTAATGGCAATGCACTGAGAAAATGGGGAGCAGAGGCATTTCATAGAAGTGTTTCATTTTGAAAGACTTGAAAAAATGTTTTCTGTTAGAATTTTCCTTGCACTAAATGGCAGGCAGCACAGCAAGAGATCAGAAGAGCCACCCTTAGCCCAAGCTTTGCTTAGCACTCCAAAACCACATCCACTTCACACTGCCTGCAAAAAGGCCATTCTAAATCTTCGAGCAGGTAGCTCCTTCCACCCTTAAGGCGACACAGTTAATTTTCCAGGATGGCTGTGCAATCTTCCCCTAAGGGAAAAAAGCATTTTTACTGCATCAAGCCTCTGTTTTCAGCTCAAATCCATGGCCTGACACAACTCCAAGATCTTTTCATTTCTTTGGGCTCTTTCCTTTTATCCTTTCTCTCAAGTAGTAGTCTGTCTTGTCCTGCATTTCTTCCATCTGCTTCCTGCACTCCATTGCTCTTCCCTCTAATGTATGTCTTGGGTTTGTACACAGAATCACTTCTAGGGACTCCTGGCCTGCCCCAGTAACACTGGCTCTTCACCCCTTTCACTGGGGGTCACTAAACTTTTCAAGATGTTTCATAAACATCTCATGTCACACCGAGTCAGAATTTCTTGATGTGGTGAGACTAAACCAAAGTCACCCAGGCAAGCAAAAGGGTCTCTGGGAATGTTACTGTCTCCCTCCTTACATTCCTCAGCCACTACTTAGAACTGTGGTGCTTTTACCTGAGCAGCAGGCCCTATGTTGCCTTTCCAAAGGGCCTCTGCCAAGAAATTCCCTTTGATTCCAGTTATTTAGGCTAGTTATCTAGCACTGAATCAGCTGAAAGCTTCAGCCTGAAGTTTCACTGCATCCTGCCAAGGTGAAAGCAAGAAGTTATTAGAACAGTCCCCTAGAGGAAGGCTTGGTCCTTAGGAACTGTGTAGTATACAATGGTGGATGCTGAGGATCAGTTGTTAATGTGGCATCACTAAAGAATAAAGGGAGTCATGGGAAGGTGAAAATGCCACCTGGTCCTCTGGAGGAACACCTCAGGAGCAGATGTGTCACTGAGAGCATCACGCTGTAGATAGCTGTGAGGACGTGCTCTGCTCTGGATGAGCACAGATCTTAACAGACCCAAAAAAGACCTGCTTTAGAGAATGCATTGGGAAGCAGAGATCAGATGGGTATAAACTCAATGAATATTATTAAGAGTATAAATTAAATGCCCAGAAAAAGAAAGGATGACATTTCATAAAATTCAAGGGTGATAAATTTTAAAAATAAAAAGGGATCCTTGAATGCAATATAGAACTGTATTTCCTGCTTTATTGCTATCATCAGGGCACTAAAACTATTGAAAAATTAAATTGATATTTATATGACAACAATCATACTGCCATGCTAAAATTAAAATTCTGGAAGGGTGGAGGTCTTCTACATTTATAAAGTTTGTAAAAGTCTTAATGCAAAATATTGATCAATAAGATATTGTCTCATTTGACAGGAAATTGCTGATTGCACTGTGTTCTTGGACTGATTTGGGAGCATTTGGTACCTGAGATATAGGGCATTAAAGGGGACCGTTGTGTATATAAAAATTCTTATGTTCTAATATTAATTTGATTTTTTAATTATTTCATTTTAGAATAGATGCAGAAAGGTCACTAATTTTCGACACAGCAGAAGTATGTTTTTGAAAAATATTTTCTGAATTCCCATATGATATATTGATCTGATAGTAGGGATTTGGTTTCGTTTTCCTGAGTTTCAATCCAAGTGCTGATTTAATTACATATACAGAAAATCATTACCAGTATATCTTAATTAAATCTAAACAAGGGAAATGGTGAAAATATTTTCCTTACTGGTTTTCCATTTGGTGGTAGTTTCTAAATTGCTGTGGTGTACTTTAAACAATACCCTGCATGTGATGAAAATGTGTTCTGACAGATCTCCTTCCAAATTTGCAGAAGATTTAAGCTTTTTTTGTGCAATCAATAGAGTATTTATCCACCTTTCTATCTGTTGTATTGTAATAACATAAAAACATGTTCTGACCTTACATCTCTTAGATTTTCAAATGAGAATGTGTGAAATTTCTTCCCCCTTACTTTGTGATCCACAAATCACTGGTTATGTTGATTCTTACGGGGCTCTTTAAGTTGACATAGTAATACAGTTTTATCCAGTTGTTATCAATGTGTGTTTCTCTCTTCTCTCTGCTTGAAAATCCATGTTGATTATGTCCAGCACTGCTTGGGGCAGGGCTGCACTGACTCTCCTCCGCTCTCTCCGCAGCTGCGTGCACTGCAATGTTGTGTACTCTGACGTGGCGGCACTCAAGTCTCATATTCAAGGTTGTCACTGTGAAGTCTTTTACAAGTGTCCTATCTGTCCCATGGCATTTAAATCTGCTCCCAGCACGCACTCCCATGCCTACACACAACACCCGGGTATCAAGATAGGCGAACCAAAGTAAGCAAAATTCATCTTCTACTGCACTTGCCTGCATTTGAATGACCTGTGAAATTGCATTCTGTCCTGTGCTTGCAGTTGTAAAAGTCACCTCTGACATCCACCAGTTTGTCAGCATGCTGGTAATGTGGGATTTCTGTAGTGCTTTCGTGATTTTTCAGCTGACAGTTCATTGGGCAAAGGTGCCATTTTTCTGAATTCACTAGCAGGTCTTTAAGCATTGCATGCTACAAGAGTGTGAGTGCAAAATGTAATTACACAAATTATTTGGACAGGTAGTCAGAGTGTTGCTTGTTCTGATGCTTTAGTCTGTTTAGCTCATTTACTTTTTTACTGTGAATTAAAATAATGTGATTCCAAAAAGAGCTGCTAAGACTCATCAGTGCTTATGTGGTGATTTTCATAATGTGGTTGAAAAGTTGAGAAAAAGTGATTTTATCTGTTTATAAAAGCTTTTTTCCAGTAGGTAATCTCTTTCTGGCTTAAAGCAAAAGTGGTTTCATTCTGTAGCTAGGAAAGTTGGCCGTAAAGGTGGTAGTTTGCTGAAGGTGGTGACACAGGGCTCAGGCTGGGCTCAGCTTCAGGGTCTTTTTTTAAAGCTGTTGGACACTGGTGAGCTCTGCTGAAGGCAGCAGGTACTTCTATGTGTGCAGACTCCTCTAGCCTTTGGGTCTGAGCCTCTCTGAGCACCCCTTGTCCTCCATCTGCCTCTTTCTCACTGCTACCAATGCTCTGTTCAGAGCAAACAGTCAGGGATTGAGCTCTGTGTTTTCTCTGGGGCGTGCACAGAGCACCAGCATGGTGACAATTTGCTGGCTCAAGAACACAGAAGGCATCATGTGATGTAATAACCAGCGTTCTGAGAGTTCAGTTTCTCACTATTTCTTCTAACGTCTGAACAAGGGATTTTTTACCTTTGTTTACACCTCCATCAAAGCAAAATGGCAACAAACTTGCCATGTTTGATACCAAATGAAGGCATTTCTGCCTAGTGAGAAATGATACATTGTTTTAATTCAGTATGGTATCAGTCAGAAGCTGTGAGATACCAGTGTTTAAAACGTTTTTTCAGGTTCCCACAGTTCACATTACATAAATCTAAAAGATTAAGATGAGTGTTTGTATAAGATACTACACATATGAAAACTGAACTGTGGTTGGATATGCCAAATTGTTTCTGATCAGGTTCATGAATTAAGTATTTAGCATTAGTTTTCTTTCCATATAGATGCACTTATAATTGTATTGCTTTATGCATTTACTTTGATTTTTTAAAAAAACGAAATGAAATTTTATTAGATGCTGCTGTAATAAGTCACAGAATCCATAGCTGAGCACTCCTCTTAAGACGTGGTGTTTCCTTTAAATTTGCCAGTTTTAATCACAATGCTGCCTTAAATCCATGCAGAGTGACCGGTAGGATTTTTCCAGCCCTTGCAGTGGTCAGAGTTCTTGGCTTGCCTAGTTCTGAGCAGAGCTGACAGGTTGTATTTGAGGCAGTACATTCACATTTGGGTTATCTGTGCTGCATCATGGAGCACCCAGGCTGCGTGACTGGCACCCACTGCAAGCCTGGCAGCCTCATTCCTGAGCCCAGGTGTGTGGCACAGTCACGTGAAGCCATGGCTTCAGCAGTGCCAGGACCTCTGGCCCCGTGGCTGCTGAGGGACTGTAGCAAGTCACACTCCTCTGTTTACAGGAATTGGGCTCCTGGGGAATCTGGCTGCCTGCTTCTGCCATTTACTTGGGACTGTGTGATTTACAATCACATTACAAACAGTTGCTGCAGAACAGATGCACTAAACTATTTGAAAAATGACTTTTATATGCAGGGATTCTCAGTGGGATGAAATGAGATTATTTTAATATAGGGAAATGAATGGCTGTCTTGTCTTTCAACTTGGAGAAGATCTCTCCTGTAACAACATACTCTAATCTTTGGTTTTCTATTTTTCAGTAAACAGTGTCTAGGAATGGCACTAAGATATTTTTCATGGCTGATCTCTTTTTGAATACTGGTGAAATTCTTGTTTATCAAGCCAAATTATGGAAATTTATGGTACCATCGGTAAAAAGTGTATTATCCCACAAGTTCCTTTTTCTAGAGAAAAAAATTTGGGAAGGAGGAATACTATCCTATGGTGCACAAACTTTCCAAATGCTAAATGTCTTTTATGTGACTGAAAGTATTTTCCTGTGAGATAATACCTGTATTTATTCCAAGATTATATATGAATTCGTTAAACAGATTTTTGGGGAGTGAAAAGGCCATGCACCTGCTTTGGTGTGTACTGTGGGGCAGGAGCAGTGCTGAGTAACCAACCTGGCAGTGGGACAGGTCGGGATGGGATGGGATGAACTGCCTGACTTATTCCAGCATCCCTGTAAATGACATCCTGTGGAAGCCAACTGTCTTTAAGCTTTGAACAGCATTTTAGGCAGTTGCATGTTAAACACTGACTAGTTCAATTAAATTTTAAAAAAAAACCAACAAAAAACAAAAGCAGAATACATGGTTGCATGTATATTGTTAAGGATTGAAAATCATGTTTTTGCTGTGTCTGAAGGAAATACTCCATTTGTGTATAGTTATCACTCATACTGTGAGGTGTGTTGGTATGAATTTAAGTGAGTACAGTCCGCCCAGAGACTTTCTGAAGTTTGGATCTTTACCCCAGATAGTTCTGCTTCTGTGAAGGTAGACTACTTCAGCTGCCATAGAAATTACAGAGATTCAGCTTGTGGTCTTTTTGGAGAGTTACAGGTATTATATCCAGTAAATTCAGAAAGATATTGAAATTTTTTGCAGCAGATGCACTACAGAGCTGCAGTGAAGGGTTCACCAGAGAAAGCAGGACAATAGTACATTGATCATCAGAGGATGCTGTGTAAATAATACATTTATCTTGGCATATGTGAGAAACTGGGACCACTTGATACCACAAAAACAAAGCCTTTCCCAGTTAATATGAAGAAGTGTATTGTTTTTCATTTGGAATTACAGGACACCTTGAACATGGAATGCCCATGTTCTTGTCATCTCAAAACACAGTGAAGAGTGATCCCTAGAGCTTTGGAGCAATGCACTATCACTGATAATTACTTAGAGGGATATAGAAAGGACTGGGAACATTTATGTGGCTAATGAGAAGATTTAGCACTTCAGCAGGAGGGGGATTTGAGGGTTGGTTTTTTTTGTAGTGGAAGTTACTTTTAAAGATGGGAAGTGGCTGTTGCTGTACTGAACACCTGTGGTTGGGTTACTTTTATTTTAGCTAGTCTCTCTGCAGCACTACAGATTAGATGGTTTCCATTTCTCTCTCATCTGATGATCTGTGGTTAGAAAACTGCTGTAAGGCCAGGAGGCTGAGGGACCTAAAAGTCACATGTGCTCCAAGAGAGGAAGCGTTTGGTGGTGTCTCTACATTCCTATGACAGATTCATCAAGGCCTGGAATAGCAGAGCAGGGAAATCCCATCCTGCGCTGTTGGAGCTTCAGGGCATTAACAGTCTAGGTTTGGTATTCAGGAGCCTCAAAGTCATGAACATTGCCAAAAGTGTATTTATCTTGAAGTGTGTTAGTAACTATGATTGAATGAGTCACTCCCTTAAAATATACTGCGTTTGTAACCTGGAGCGGGGATATTATCATTTAGCTACAATGTGAGTTCAGAAACGGAAGGTGTTGAACTGTCAGAGTATCCTGAGCAGATGTTGCTGTTGTATATGTAACGGGTACATGCTGTTGTTGCATGCTCTTAAAATTATTTTTTTCTGTTTTTCTATTTCTTCTACTGCTCCCATATTTTGAAATTGGAGTGTGTTTTGAATTAGTTTAATTTTTTTCAGGCAGTGTGAAATGATTGCTTAAACATGTCAGATCTTATCAGACATATTGTATCTTATCTGTGATGAGAAAAAACATCATGATTCTTGGAAATAGATTATCAACATGACTGACATTGTTTATTATACTTCTGTTTTTAGAATAATATATAAATGCTCTATGTGTGACACTGTGTTTACTCTACAACCTTTGCTCTATCGCCACTTTGATCAGCACATTGAAAACCAGAAGGTGTCTGTTTTCAAGTGTCCAGACTGTTCTCTTCTATATGCACAGAAACAGCTTATGATGGATCATATCAAGGTGTGTAGGCATCTTCTCTTGTTTCCTTCATGATACCGTTTGTCATGCAATATATGCTGTGAGAACATAACGTGAAAGGGCACAGAATAACAAGAAGAGTGCTGAGAGAGATGTTAATAATTCTGAGAGGGTAATCTGTGAATATTGTTCTCAAATGTCAAAATGTTATATTTTGTCTGGTCTTCAGCATATCGGTGATGACTCAACCGGGTTTTTTTGTAATAATGTTGATTTTGGTATACTGGGAATTTCTCAGCAAGTCTGATCCTAACAAATACTGAGTTTTATATAAAGTAATCTAAGTAGTATTCCAATTTTTAGGAGCTGAGAATGCTGAGTCCATCACAAAATCAAACCTTTAATGTTCAGAATTCACCAGGAAGCAGTTACGTTGCTAGATGTAGAGGTTATCTGTGTGTATTCACATATGAACTTGAACATGTGTGCTTTGAAAAAAACTCCAAGTAGATGAGGAGATGAGGGAAGGGCTGAGCCAAGATGTTCAGAAATACAAGGACTGGATTTTTCCTTTGTTTCTGAACCTGAATGTTTACTTCAAGATATCTTAGATGCTCCTCTCACGCAGCAATGCAAAACTCTGTTTTCTGTTTCCTTTGACCTACTCAGATGGTTGGGGGTTTTTTTCTATATAGGCAAATTCTGTGTATTGCAGTGTATGTCTTGTTTCTGTACTTAGTATTTCTTGACTCAGATATTACTGGAAAAGTACTTTTATATCTGTTCATAAGTACTTCTGTAACCCTGAAGACAACAATTTCAGGAACTTGATCTGACTGCAGTTAGGGCCAGAAGCTGTCTTTACAGAAATCAGGGTGCTCAGCATCTCACATTTTAAAGTCATGTTCAGTTACTTGGGCACTACTTAACTTCTTTGGCTTTAGAGTTCCGTGCCAGTATTTGGACTTTCAACCAGTGGGGTTTTAGCATGATTCACTATAACTGTTTCAGGCATTTTTGAAACTAAAATTAGGGATTAGAGAATACATGTGCAGTATTGCTGGTTTTGCATTTAGGATGTGTGTATAGCAGTAGGGACTGGAGTGGAGCAAAGCAGTGTAAATTGGAATGCAG
Source organism: Parus major (assembly GCF_001522545.3). NCBI lineage: Eukaryota > Metazoa > Chordata > Aves > Passeriformes > Paridae > Parus > Parus major. The sequence goes on along the minus strand of NW_015379266.1, from coordinate 76,862 downwards.
TTAAGGGGGACTGAAAAAAAACAGTAACAGCTTATAGATAAAAGCAGAAAAGGATCTGGGGAGAGGATAACAGCACAAAAGGACTCAGGAAGAGTACTAGTGCCAGACAGAGGCAGAGCTGAGCTGCACAGAAAGTAATGGTTTGGTGTGTCTAGACATAAACCATCAAGGCAGAGACAGACCTGGGTGAAAGTAGGACAGAAAGGGACAGAGGGAAGCTCAGGAGGAGATTATTTAAAGCTACAGAAAATAACCCAGAATAATTCCTGCAGATGTCAGTATTTCTTGATGGCAAAATGTATGTCTTATTTTCCTGTAATGACTTGCTACAAGAAAATCTCCAGCAGCCAGTGAGAGCAGATGGTGAAGGACTGCCCTGGCCTGGCCTGGCCCAGAGGTATCATGCTCCCTGTTTAGCCAGCACTGGGACTCCATGCGATGTTTTAATGCTCTTGGTCTAGTTTCAAATAAGAAGTGAAATTTCAAGTATTGTATTTAGAGGACATTTGGAAAGTTGAGCACTAACATTTTACCTGCTTACAGGTTAGGCTGGAATGGAATCTCCAGGTCAGCTTCAGTTGCCTGAGAGTACAGGAGCCTCGTTTCCTGCTCCCCTGTGGGGATACTAAAGCCAGCCTCCTCCTTTACTACACACGCTGCACTTTGCACTACTGTCCCAAGAGCAAAAGTATTTGCTAAAGGACTTGTTGCTGGAGTATCACATTGATACTCCTATATTCCCAGAATCAAGAATGGATTGAATAGGTTTTATCTGAAGGAAAAATAATTCCATTTGGGCTGGTTAAATATATCATCCAAGAGGATTATATTAAGGGTCAGTAGGTGAGAGGATCAGAACACTATCCTGATAAAGGAAAAGTCTTCCAGACATGAGAATTCAATTGTGGGTCCCTGTTTAGCAGTGGATTAGCTCTGGCCTGCAGTCATCCCTGCTGGCCCACAACCCTCCTCATTCTTGCTGTGTCCACATCCACGTGTGGAACTTGGACACACAGCTGAAGCCCCCCCCAGTCCTTCCTGAACAAGTCATGTTGTTGGAAGGCTCAGGTGTCACACCAGCACACTAAACTGGTTTGGAAATGGGGGAAGGAGGAGTTCTTGCCTTTTTACTGACCACTGACTTGAAGTGCAGACTTAAATCCCTGAGGAAGACTTCCCACCCAGGAGCTTCTGGGGCTGGAGAATAACTGGTCAGACCCCTCTCATCTGGGGCCCTGTCAGCCCTGCACACCATGGATTCTAAGGACTGCTAGCAAGGTAGTCCTAAATCAGCATGCTCATAACCTGACTGGAGAGTAAGGCAGGGCTTAATCTCAGCCTCAGCATAAAATGCTAATATATCCTAAATTACATAGCCATGTAATGTTTCCAGAGTTGCCTTACCTTATTTACCAATATGCCAAGCCAACATTTGGTCAGTAAAAAAGCCTTTCCTTCTTGGAAAACTCTAGTCACATAGTCTGGAATGGGGATGCTCAACTCACATGTCAGGTAAGTAAAGCGAGAAATTAAACTTAACATAAAGTACTGCTTGAGCCCTTTTTTCCTCCCTGTTAAACTGCAACTTAAACTTGACCTCTGAAGTAAGTCTCTTTATTTTTTTGTGAAAATACCTACATACAGTGTCTGTTATTGTTGGGTTGTGCTAAATCTTGCATTTACTTAATCCCGTTCCTTTACGAGAGATGTGATGATGATAGTATGCCAAAGAAGTAGCTGAAGACTTTTGGTTGTGTACAACTGTGTATGTCTTTGTCAGTTTTGTGCCTTTTTTTCTCTCTCTCTTATTGTAGTCTATGCATGGAACTTTGAAAAGTGTTGAGGGGCCACCAAACCTGGGGATAAATCTGCCTCTCAGTACTAAACCAACAACTCAAAACTCAGCCAGTCACAACAAGGAGGACACAAAATCTGTCAACGGAACAGAAAAGTTGGAGAAGAAGACTCCTTCTCCCATAAAGAAAGCAGAACCTAAAAAAGTCGCTAGTCCTGGATGGACATGTTGGGAGTGTGACAGGCTCTTCACTCAGAGAGATGTTTACATCTCCCACATGAGAAAAGAACATGGAAAGGTAAAGGAATATGTTTAATTATGAAAAGGTGAATTAAACCTGAAAGGTGAATTGTTTGTTTCTAAATTCCATTTGTGTTTTTGCAAATAATTTGTTTAAGTCCCAGCATTATTATTCACTGTTCTTCCATCTATTTCATCTTTTGTGCTTTGGCTGCTTAGGTTTTTTTCAGTTTCTGCATCATTCTACTGAGAAAATCAATTGTGGGCTTGTTCATTCAGTGAGAGATACTGCCGTACTTCATCCAAGCCATCTAATCTGTTCCAGGTTCTTATTTCTTCTTTGTGCCTTCTCAGTTCCCTTTCTTTACAGTGGTGTAGGGAATGTGGCAGCGCTGGGGTAACGGTTGAACCCAATCTTAAAGATCTTTTCCAGCTTAAACAATTTGATTCTATTCTATTCTCAGTGCCTGATACCCTCAGGGAGTGGAGACTCAGTCATGTTTTACTGGTCCAGTGAATGCCAACTGGTGTTTCATTTAAAGGCAGACACATTCTGCAGTTGAGCTGTTGCTCTAATCTTGTACTGGAAAGTTCAGCTGAGTTAACAAGTTGAATTTTGTACTTAAAGCAGCTGAATTTGAGATACCTTACTTAAAATGGATTGAAAGTGAAATATGGGAATGTTGCATCCTCATGTCAGCAGAGAGACCATTTGCTGTTCTTCCTGCGTTCAACAGTATTTCCAGTTAAAAGAAATTAGAAAGACTGGCAGTCAGGAAGGCATTAGTGACCCTGCTTAGCTGTGGCAGCCACCTGCCCAGCCAGTCTTCACCTTTGCTGTGTGCTGGTGGCAATGCTCTGACTCCTTTCCTCAGCTGGGACGCAGGGAGCTAAACTGATGTACTGTGCTGCAGTACAGCAAAAGAGCAGGAATAATAAGCCGATTTGTCTAAGTGGAGGAGAGCCACACTGAGTGAAAATCCATAGTTTTCAGGATGCTAATGTGCTGTAATAAATGATTGCACATTTCCAGAGATTTCTATTACAGTTATTATCTCTAAAGCTGTTCTGCGAATGATTTTATTCTGTTTATAAACGTTTTATGGAAAAGCTGAAAATGCTGGACTACTGAGTGTCATCTTCAATTTTCTTAGGAAAACTTCAAGCAAATAGCACCCCAGCATCATTGCCTCCAGTAACTCCCACCCCATTCCTTCAGCTTCCTGCTGCCCAAATTTTAAACTCAGCAGAGCTTTTACTGGCAATCAGAAATGCATTTAAGACCGAATGCATTGTACATTTATGCAGTTCTTAAAAACAAAGCAGCACAACCTCCCAATGAAACTGTCACTTCAGAGTGAACTAGAGAGCGATATTCAGTCTGATTCCAACCACAGCAGAGTAGCCAGAGGCATGTAAATGAAGGTTAGTAACATATCAATAATGCTTTCTAAATATCAGCTTTAAATCTGTGTCTTTCTCTCTCTGATGTTTATGTGCAATGGTACCTCAAGAACAGCCCTTATTATGAAATATTACATAATTGTTGCACTCAAATCCAGGCCTGAAGGGCTCTTTCATTGCTTCCATTCAGGTGCTGGTTTGTATCCCCATTCAAGCAGTTTCTTCAACAACGCAGGAAGCACACAGATACTAAAATGAATGGAAATACATGTCCATGTCTGTCAGAAATGGGGAGTACAGATCAGATGCTACATTCTTTCCCAACCTGTCAAAATTCTTAGTAATTGTTAGCTGTCAAAAAGACTATGTTGAAAAACTAAACTTTTACTATAGAGAGAATAGAAATGAGCATAAGATAAACAAGTACGTGATACAGCTTTAATAAATAGAGGAACTAATTTACAGTCTGATTTTCTTAAGAATGATAGGTGTCAGTTAAGTGCTCTAAAATGATCCTTTCAGAATGGTTGTCTAAAACTGTAATTAAGCAATTCACGTGCTATTCACAAAATCCATTGTCATGCAAGGTATATGAAAATACTAGTTTCAAACTTCTAATTTCTGCTTTTGCAGGACCAGAGTGAAAGAGCTGTAACCCCTAGCTGATCCCAGGCTGGATTATGCAGAGGTATTCATAGGAGAGGTATTGCCATGTATATCCTCTTTGGACAGATCCTTAAGGTTCCAGCCCTTATTTGGAACTGTCTACACAGACAGACAGATTCACATTTTCTGATCCTTTCCTGAGGATCCTGCATGAAGGGAGCCAGCTGTAGGGTAGGAAATTTTGTAGCCACCTTGCTGTGACTCTCTGCTTGATCTTAAGAGTGCTGCAAAAAAAACCAACAAACTACCAGCCCAGACAGGGGAGGATTGTACAACTCCTGTCTGAAACTGGATCGTGTGTGTCTGCCTTTCACCAGGCAGGCATATGCTGAGCTCCTCGGACATGTGTACAGGTGTGTTTCTGTGAAAGGGCAGATGTTTTCTAAGTACAAATTACCAACTCCAGCTTGCTCATTGATCATCCTCTTCCTGTCAAGATAAGATGCTGTATAACAGATCATGCTGCACTTAATTACAGAACTAATTTTTCAGTTCTTTTTGGTTTGGCTGCCATTGCAAAAACAAATGCATCCAAAATCCTGTTTGGGTCTCTATCTCGAGTCTCCCCAAGGAATTTAGAACAAGCTTGGGGCGGGGGGCAGGGTGTGCAGGGGGGAGTCACAGCTGGCTACCCCACATAGTGCTCCCAGGTACTGCTGAGCATCATTCTCCTGCTGTTCTGAGCACAGGCTTGATAACTCTGTTCACTGCCACACAGCTACAGTGTGTGACTGCTCCAGCCCTTCTCAGTTTCTTCCTGAACTTTTTCCTTCCACTTGACCAGCTACATCAACCCCACAGAATTTCCCAACAGATGGCCATCAAGTTGGCATCAGACCATACTGCTCATTTTGTCATCACTTTCCCGAACCCTGTTAGTGTGTCAGTGTCTGTGAGGTTCAGGTTTGGTCCTTCTTCTGTGCTCTTCACCACTCCTTGTATGTGGCTGAGGAGCTCCTAGTTAGTGGCTGAGGACACGGTTTGGTGATGGGAAGGGAAAGCAACCCCCTCATCCTGCTGTCTTTATTGATTCAGAAATACTCCTTTGATCTTCCCTGTTTCTTTGGTGGAAGAGATTCTCTTCACCCACTGTCCGTGACACCAGTTTACAGCTGGGGACAGGTGTGTGTCTGTATAGCTCATGGGGGCCACACTGCTTTGAAAGAGGTCCAGCTCTGACTTGTGCAGTGTAGTTGAAAGGGGGGGTGTACATGAAATACAGTACCAAAAACAGGTAAGTGATGCTTCTTTCCTATTTTATCAAAAGGTTCAACACACACACCACTTTTACTGAGCTTTTTTAATGAAAGTCTTTCTCTTCTTTTTTTTAAAGCAAATGAAGAAACATCCTTGTCGGCAGTGTGACAAATCTTTCAGTTCATCCCACAGTTTATGTCGGCACAATCGTATCAAGCACAAAGGCATTAGGAAGGTTTATACGTGCTCGTAAGTTCTGTTTATATTTAGAAATGGAATACAAAAACCATTGCTAATTGAATATCTTTCCTTAACTGTGTAATAGCCAGTGTCCCATTCATTCAGATGCTCGGGACAGGCCAGATCAATTTGTCCTACCTATAGAAACATGTATGTCTCCTGAGAGTGCAGTATGTAAAGTCTACAATCCAAAACTTGGCTGAGCTGAGCGTTTGCAGTTCCACTTTGGGAAACCTGGTTTTCAGGAGTCTCTCAAATACACAGCCACTCTACACAAGGCACTTGTTAAGAAACTTGTTAAGCATGACACTTGAATGTTTGTGTGTGTTTGTATGTGTGTGTGTCTGCAGGCACTGCCCAGATTCAAGACGTACTTTTACCAAGAGATTGATGTTGGAAAAACATATTCAGCTGATGCACGGAATTAAAGACCCTGATGTGAAAGAAATGACTGAATCTACCAATGTGGAAGAAAGGGAAGTAAAAGAAGACACAAAGGTAATCACTTAGAACACTCATTCCGTCACTGAGAATGATTTTTTTTGTGGGTATCTATTCAGGATCTTTAAATACATACGAGTACTTTGATGCCATAAATGTCTCATCTTCCATGAAGATGAGACCCAAAAGGATTATTTATCAGAGTTGTTCTAGAATCTGCCAAGGGAAATGTTCTGACATTAGCAAGTCACAAATAGTTATGAAAAGAGCTGCATTTTTTTTTTTATGCTTACATGATTTCTGTCCTTTTGTTAGGTTCCTAGTCCAAAGCGTAAATTGGAAGAACCTGTGATGGAGTTCAGGCCTCCACGAGGTGCGATCACTCAGCCATTAAAGAAGCTGAAGATAAATGTTTTTAAAGTTCATAAGTGTGCAGTTTGTGGCTTTACAACAGAAAATCTTCTCCAGTTTCATGAACATATTCCTCAGCATAAATCCGATGGCTCTTCATACCAATGCAGGGAATGTGGACTTTGCTACACATCTCACGTGTCCCTTTCCAGACACCTCTTCATTGTACATAAGCTGAAGGAGCCTCAGCCAGTATCAAAACAGAATGGGTCTGGGGAGGATAATCAGCAAGAAAACAAACCCAATCATGAGGATGACTTGTCTGACAGTGCGGCATCGGACAGAAGATGCAAAGTGTGCGCAAAGACTTTTGAAACTGAAGCGGCCTTAAACACTCACATGAGAACACATGGCATGGCCTTCATCAAGTCCAAAAGAATGAGTTCAGCTGACAAGTGATCAGATTGTTTGGGATGCAGAAATCTCGCTCCACATTGGAATACTAATGACATTTTTGCTACAGAAAGTTCAAGGTATAATAGTGTTAACAGTACTGTTCAGGCTGTTGCAATATATTCTGCATAAAAGTGTCCCCTTCACCTCATTGTCTATACCCTCAGAACCTTTGAAGCAGTATTTGAGTTTAAAAGAGTTTGTATATATTTAAACTAATAATTTTTATACTCTTTTGTTATGTGTTTGTATCAGTATCTAGTGGAAAAAGTGGGGTTTTTTCTGTTTTGTTTCTGTTCTTTTGTAGTAAATTTCTTTAAAACAGAGTTCTTAATGCTGGGGCAGTTCCTTAGGGTCTCCAAAACTATTTGGTTTTTGAACGCTTCTGAAAGAAAGTTCAGCTAATGGAAGTGCATAGGAGGAGGTGCTAGGAGGGGAGAGGAGAGAGGAAGCAAGCTAAGGGGAGATTTTAAATTCTGAAGAACTTAGGCTTCCAAATGTCTAAGGAAGCTTTTAAACTTCTACTTACAAAGTATATTATATATAAAAAAAAAAAAATAAAAGTACCACTGCATGTGTCAAATGAAATGCTGGTTTTTAGGTGGCAACACCAGAACATGTGCAGAACCCCTGGGGTGGTAAAGTACTTTTGAAGAGTATAAATGCACAACTCTGAGAATCATGAAGCGATTTTTTTAGGTCATATGGTGCTTGTGATCAAAGCTCAAATTGTTGCAAAAGGGCTGGGCTGCTCTGAATTTAAGAAATAAGATGTAATTAGAGGAATATGTTTATAATGATCATTTTTTTTGTCATGTAATTTATTAAACATACAGAAGTGAGTGCACAGCATTATGTATTTTCCTTGCTGGTTATTGAAAGGAAATAGATGACTCTTGCTACAGGGTTTGGGATTTGCCAGCTCCACATGATCATGCCAAACATTCTGGTGCTCAGTGTCACACACAGCCACAACTGGGAAGGAGCCAGCCCCAGCCAGGAGTGGGACTGGAGCTTGCAGCTTTAGCACAGGCCCTGCAGAGCTTGGCCAGACATTGCAAACTCCTGTCCAGCTAGTTTTGCTTGCACAAGTACAAAAAGGTACCATACTGTCCCTTTCACATAGAGTTCTCTGTGAGAGTATATTTTCAGTTTGTTTCTTGCATTTTATACCTTGTATGTAACCCTACAAGAAAATTTTTGTACTTTTTTTTAAAACAAATTGTGTATATATAGATAGCTGCATGATAAATAGTAGTAATTGTTTGGTTCCTTAAAAGTCTTGCTGCTGTCAGATGTTACTATACACTATGTCCATTACAACTGTATTAAACACATTTAATATGTAAATAAATGTGGAGCATTTTGCCCCAAAAGATTTGTGAGATTCTGTTATTTATCATTAAATTTTGATAGTTTTAAAATTTGAAGTGTTTAAGAAAAATATGGATCCTCTCAGACACCTCTGTAAAACTTAATTGTTCTGGCAATTGTGTATCAGATACATTAGTTCTGCTCTCTCCATCTTCATTCCTAATTTGGCTCCTGGGTAGATGCTTGTTAGCCCATTTATATTAGTGGCATATCAAGTGCTTGTGAAGTACTTCATCCTACAGTGCGCAGCGGGCACAGCTCCCCGGTGTGCTGCCACTGCCACCACTGCCCTTGCCATTTAGTGGATACCTCTGAACACTTGTTTGTTGATGTGCACTGTCAACTGTACAACAAATGAGTTATCACTATGCAGAATGGTGTTTTGTATACAGTGAACAGATAATAAAATTTCAATTTTCACAGCCATTACTAATACTTTTTCTTTATTTTCCCTTTTCACTGTCTTACACCTGCAAGTAACCTGATGATGCAAATGGCATCATGGTGCCAGGGTATCACACTGCCACTGATATCCCCAGAGGAGCTCCTGCACAGCCAGGAAGTGCAGTCCAGCTGCCTGGCAGTGGGCTCTCTTCAGGTCTAACTGGCAGATCAATTTAACTCTCCTGCCAGTAATCTCTTGAAAGGTTTAAGGGACAGAGGGTCTTGAACTGACATATTTCTGTGTCAGAGTTGACATACCTCCTTAACAGGAGGACAATGTCCTGAAAAGCAGGAGGTGAACAGAAGGTTTTAAAGCAACATGAGGTATGGTGAAAAGGCACAAATGTCAGTAGGCGTGCCTAAAGGACTTACTTCCTCCTGTAAACTATAGAAAAAATGTTTAAACTTATTTTTGTCCAAGATCTGCCATTTGAGTTGTTTGCTTTTAATTAACACTGTGACATTAACAGTCAGTGATGACATAAATTCTCCTCTTTTTACCCCCTTCCTGTGAGGATTGAACAGTAATGGAATAAACCTCATAAAACATCTCTGAGAGTTAGGAAAGGGATCATGTAGACTCCACCATTTTGCAACCACTCTTGTGGTTGGAAACAAATGTGCGTTAACAGTGCAACCTCAAATTGCAACAAAAACTAAGGCTATATATCTCCTCCTGTTATGTGCCTTCCCATTCCATCTCTTCTGCTCTTCAGGGAGTCAGGGAGCACGCTGAGACCTTGGCCCAAATATCCAGCTGCACACAAACTGCCCAACCAGGACTTCACCAAGGCTCAGGTCCACCTGCCTACACAGCCTCAATTAAACTGTTTTTTCACCTGCTAATATTGGTTAGCACCTCACCTCAGAGCATGTCGGCAGTGCCTAGCTGCCAATCACCTGGCTTGGGCTGTGTGGATGTGGGGGTCTTTGAAAAAGCACCGAAATAAGTCACTTAGGCTGTAGTAAAGTGGTGGGGGGGAAAACTCCACAAGCCATGGGGACATGTACTCACCAGTGGTGAAGTAACAGAAAATGACAGTGGGGGAGTTCACAATAGCCCAGTGAGGCAGCATGGAGCTGGCTCTCCCCACTGTGCCCAGAGCCGTACCAAGGCACTTTCCAAAATGTGCAATTTGTCACAACAAAGATGCCCTTGAGAAAGGCTGTGAGACTGTACAGAAGGAACAATAAGGGGAAGTGGGACACTGTGTTAGCCAGAGCTACCTCACTCTTTGCAGTCAACCTCACAGGAAGGAAAATGCTCTGCCACAAGAGCAGTGGGCTCGAGGGAGAGGCAAGTGCAATTGCAGACCCTTCCCAGGACAAGACCCGAGGCAACAGCCTGAAGTTGTGCCAGGGGAGGTTTAGGTTGGGTACTGGAGAAAGACCCAAAGGGTGGTTGGCCACTGGAACAGGCTCCCTTGAGAAGTGGTCACTGACAGAGTTCACACAGTGTTGGTATACTCTGGGGCACATGGTGTGACTCTTGGGGATGGTGCTGTGCAGAGCCAGGAGCTGGACTTGATCCTCATAAGCCCCTTCCAACTTGGCAGATTCTGTGACTGTCATGTGTGCTCCCCCATGCAGGATGCATTCTCAGCCTGCCACCCACTGCCTCACTCTAGCACGCCCAATATGTCCTGCCATGTACACTGGGGCTATGCTGTACCTCTAAGCTCAGCCCAAAATAAATCTAATTAAATCAGTTGTGTTGTCCAGTTCATGACGCCTCTAATGACTACCACGTGCATCTCCTCCATTGTTCCTGGGATGCCTGGCATGACACAGGTGTGCTGTCTCCATGCTGCACAGTGCCCTCAGATATCTCTCGGGAGCTGTTGAGCTTTGGCTTGCTTGCCTGTAGGTACAGCTAGAGCTGAATCTGGCTAGCCACAATCACTGTACTTCTCCACACTTGTCTGGTGTTTGTATTTCTGGAGGGCATTTACAGATGCACAACTTAACCTGCCAAAGGCCCACATGTTCTCAGTTCTTAACCTCTGTCTACCTGTGGAGAATTCAGTTTGGCAAGCCTATTTACTTTTTAAAGGATTTTTATAAAACTTTGACCTTTTCATTCTGTTAATATTACCTTTCTCAGTACACTTAGCATACACACACAGCTGCCAGGCCAATAACAGCACACAGAAAAACCTATTTTAATTTAAAACCTTTCTCAAATATTAGGGTAGTTCAGTAGTCAATTCTTTGTATTTGAATTTCAGATTATTACTCAAAGGTTATCTGCTCAGGCTCTGTGAAGGGTGGCTAGGAACAGTGGGGAATGAATTGACAAGAGAAATAAGTACAGAACTGGTCAGCCATGGAAGGCGCAAGCGTTCCTGACCTACATCCCCAGTCTCTGTGTACAAAGTAGATTCTGCAGCCAGAAGTGGATGCGGATGCAGGAGCACAAAAGAAGAAGCCACTTCTCATCTCATCCCTGTGCACTTCCTCACACTGAAGAAAAAAAAAAAAAAATTGGATTTGCTCCTCAATAGTGACTGTACAAAGCATGGTTTTGATGTTATTTCTTTCATAGTTGAAAAAAAAGAGCTTTCCTCACTGGGGACCAAATAGCCCTATTAAGGGCATTGCAGTGAGGCACTGCACTGGGAATGACACAGATTCACCTGCCTGGAAAATTAACTGGAGGCACAACAGCTCTCTTCTCCAAGCCCTAGGATTCTATTTTGAAGGAAGAAATGTATTTGAAACAGTAATGTGACTGTTAGCCAAATAAGCTGAGCATAGAACCCTTCTCAGATATGTCCCCTTATATGATTTGGCAAAAGACTTTATGCAGTCCATTTATTTTCTGTTCTCAAATTGTGCTATTTTGTATTCAATGGCTCTAATGTGATGGTGGGGATATGGATGCAGTGCATTATCAGCATTGCTCTCCCCAGCTCAGTCCAGCACTTGGCTAGCAGTGCCATACCTCTGCGGGTCAGACCAATATTGCAGGTCAAGCACAACAATATTTCCTGATTTAGTGATTGTTTCTGATTTTTTTTTCCCTGTTCCATGGGAGAAGGGGAAGGAAAAGAGAACATTATTCACTAAATTCAATTGAATGTTCAGATAGCTCAATCCCTCCCTCCCCTTACCCTTCCTCCTGAGAAAAATAAATTATTTTCACAAATAAACTATCCCCTGAAACAAATCCACTCAGCCAAAATCCAATTAGCTCTGCAGACACCAGGTCGCAGAGCAGACTTAAAATGTTGACTCATACGCTCAGAAAGTGACTCTGAGGTTGCAAACTGTGCCTGTGAATGGCTCCTTGCCAGCTCCTAAGACACATGACAAAACTCAGGAGAGGAAGGACACAAGACAAAAGCCACACATGCTCCCAAGCAGTGGCCTCCAAAGTGGGGGTGCGCATCCATGGGCATACAGGAAGCAAATAGTCTTTCTACTTTTACAAGACTGCAATGAAATACAAGTATTAAAAGTATCCAGAAGCGGGGTGAGTTCTGTCCCCATGACCAACCCCCTGGAAAACAAAGAGCTGTCATTCAATATTATATTATATTCAATATATATACATATAGATAGCACTAATGCCTGGCTGTGTGCAAAGGTCTGGCAAATCTGCCAGAATGTCAAGAGCTACATTTTCTGTGTACTAAAAAACTAGCATAATTTTCTAGCTGTAATGCTCCAGAAGATCTACTGTACAAATATTGAAATCAAATATCCAGCTCAGGGGAACATTTCAAAATACATGTAACCTTTAATAATCGAAATCATGTAGATGGTAAAATAACAAAGCCACCAACACACCAACAGAGGTGTGGGTGATTCCCAGCATCTCTGGAAAAGGAAGAAAAGCAGCTTCCTAATATGTTTTCTCTTGCCTCACCACAAACAATGGAGGAGTCCAAATGTTTTCTGAGCTATCAAACACGAAGCACAATCAAACCAACAAGCAAAGGAACAGCAATCTCAGAATTAAGTGTGGGTTTATGCCTTGGACAAAAGGAAGTCCCATCTATGTGAACGAAAAAATAAGCAGCTTCCATCCTCCCAGGTCTCAACACAAAGCTGCCTTCTTGCTTTTCTAAGTTCTCCATACACTAAGTCTGCTTCTTCCCTCTGCTTGTTGCAGAAGTAGATTTTACCACTTTGATTTCCACTTTTAATTCTCTCCATCAGGAATGACTGCAAGGAATTGTTCTAACACTGAGCAGCCTTTGTCACTTACATTCTCTCAGTTGCTGCTATCTCCCTGCTGAGTGGCTTGTCTTTTGCCTCCAAAAATTATATTCCCACTGCACAATAGGCAAGAATAATTTTCTGCCTGTTTGGTGAATTAAAGCACTACCCAAAAATAACACTCAGAGATCATGCTTCTATGACAGCCATTTGCCATTATTCTGTTCTGTGAGTGGCAGCACTGCAACTCTAGTCTAGGATGAAAATTCATCCATTTATGTTCAGACATTCCCTCTGTGACCAGGTAATAGAAAAGTGTCAAATATTTACTGTTAAATGCAAATATATAATTAAACACAAAGTAAGGATTAAATCTATTCTACTTTAGGGGGAATTTGGATGTGGTACGCAGTGTTTTGGAGCAAAAGTTGGTTTCCTGTTCTGTATTTTTTCATATTGATGCAGATATGATACCCAGCATTAATATAATGAATTAATAGCTAAAGTGGGATGTACAGCTATAACCACAAGAAACAACAGAGATTGCCTTCCAATAGCAAAGGAAATTTAACCAAGATGTTTTTGTCAGATTGTTTCTAATTGCCTATGAATTAGTGGTCTGAACCCCAGTATAAATTACTGATATGTTCAATGATGTTTTTAGAGACTGAGATTTGTTTGTCTCCCTTGTGTTAATTGCACAGCCTGATAATTTTGTCCCAATCACCATTTTAAATCTCTGTTTTCTCGTGGTTTTTTATAAAAACAAAGGCAAGAAGATTTGTACCCAAAGGCAAAAAAACTCTGCTGAAAAAAAAACATCCATCTAAGTAGTATGGTGTGAAAAACCTTCTCAAAGGAATTGCAGAAAACCCTTTGCTGGGCAAGTCATTACAACATTTCAGTAGGCAGATCCCACTTGCACAGAACACATAACTTTGTCACACACCTTATTGATTAAACTCCTAATTGCACAAAGAAAATTTAGAATCTTTTCACCACCTTTGAGTCTGCTCTTTTATGTTTTCCTTCTCTCTTAGTAATCCTGAATACTGCATCTGCTCAAAGGGGATAGTAGCAGATGCTTTTTTCTGAGTAGTAAAAAGCAAGAGAACTAACTGAAATCATGTAAACTTAGAGAAGCTCCTGTGTAGTCAGTAAAAGAAAGCATACTGGTGTCACTGGAAAACTAATCAAGTGAGAAGGTGAAGGATCTTATCTAGATCAAGCCTAGCTGATGTCCTCGGAGCTTTCTTTCCAATTTGCCATTTCTGTTCATTCCTGAGAGCATCACACCTTCTCCTGTGATCTAATGCCAGTTCTGCCTCTCTTGGTCAGTCCTAGTCTGTCTTGTCCAACTGTTTACCAGCATTAAAGTCTTGATAAATTTCTGGCAAATTGCAAAAACACCACTTCGGTCAGAGGGTTTGTTTCCATTTATCTTAGCAGCATTTCCATATGTTCTCTGTTCTCCCAGTCCCAGTCTTCAGGAGCTAATTTTAAACTTGGTGAATGCCTGACTCGGTTTGGTCAATTGAATCCCCAGGAAATCAGGCTCTGGGCTCCGAGCTGTAACTGTGTGGTTGCTTCACTGCTTCAGGTTCATGCAACCATTCAGTGACAAACTAGAAACGGTTGTGAAATCTGCCCGTGCTGCTAGGGTTTTGACCCAGTGCCTGGCACACTGAGCAGCCCCGGCCCATCCCTGCCGGCCGCCAGGCCTGCGAGGGGGCACCGAGAGGCTGCCACACACGGCTGCGGCTTTTCTGGGGAGGTCGTGTCCCGGTCCCTGAGCAAACACCGGGGCGACCACTAGCTGCTGCCATGGAATGATTCCACCCGCAGCCGCTGAGGAGGAGGCTGCGATGCCCTCTTTGATCCCTTCACACCCCTCCGCCTGGACGGCCCCTCACGCCGTTCCCGCCTTCAGCACAGCGCCCCCTGCCGGCCACCGTCGCCCGCCCCTCACAGCGCGCGCCCCCCCGCGCCCGCCCCGTCCCGCCAATGAGCGGCGCACACGCAGCGGCGGCCTCAGGATGGCCGCGACAGCCGCCTGACCCAAAACTCTCCCCGCTCCTCCGGGAGACCGGCGCAGCCGTCCCGGTGCTTCTCGGGTGGGAGCCGCTCTTCCCGCCGAGCCGAAGGGTCTGAGCGTTCACCGACGGCTCCTTGGTGCAGCCTGCTGCTCAGGCACCTGCAAGGGCAAGCAGCAAGGGGCCTCGGCATCAGGACCTTTCGCCGCGGTGCATCTGGGAGTTATACTTCACCTGGCCGCGGAGGCTCTGTGAGCGTCAGCAGGGCAGGAGAGGAAGGAGACTACAGATCCCAGAGAGCAGGGCGGGACTTGCGCTCATCCCCGGCGCTGCGCTAGGGGCGCAGGTTTTGCTGGCGCAGGAGCGGCGGGGCCGCGATGGATCTGTTCGGGGACCTGCGGCGCATGAACAAGCGGCAGGTACCGGGGCTGCTCCCGGGGCCCCCGCGGCTCTCACCCCCTCAGCGGGGAGCGGGGATTTCCAAACGCCAGCCTGCGGGGTCCTTCCCACCGCTGTCCCCGTGTGCTGCTGAGAAAAGGAACAAAAAATTAGGAGTGTGATTCAAGCGCATCCGCTTCTGGAAGGGCTGGCGGAGCAGGAAAATTTGGGGGCAGAAAGTCAAAATAAAAAAGTGATTTTTTAGATGAGAGGTTTCAGTATGACAGTAGCAGGAAAGGATCCTTTGTTGTCTTTCGTCTCTTACAGCTCCTCTTTTAAACAAAAGTCACTCTCAGAAAGTCAGCCTCTGCGGATTGTGCGGTGTTGCACATGGCCCTTTGGGATATTTCTGAGCTCGGGAGGGAATCGGGGCCAGCCAGGTCCGATCGTTTGCCAGGTCGCTTCCCCAGCTTTATAAGCCTTTATCAGAGTGTTTGCCTCTGACACACAGGAGTGAATTAACCCAAGACTAAGTCACACAGAGGATCCAGCTTTATGGTGCAGCTTGGTAGAGTCTGACTCTGTGCTACGAGACTTGTGCTGGAATAGGATTTTAGCATAAAAGCCTAGAATTTGTGGTGCACTTGAGCTGAAGTTCTATATGTTGTGCCTCTGAATACAATACAGTACCTTTAAAACCCGATTTTCTTGTTTCACACAGCTCTATTACCAAGTCTTAAATTTTGCTATGATTGTGTCTTCTGCCCTAATGATCTGGAAAGGGCTGATCGTGGTCACTGGCAGTGAGAGCCCCATTGTTGTGGTGCTCAGGTGAGTCAATGGAAAGGCTGTCTGCTTCAAGCCCGGGTATTGTTTTGCCTTTTGTCTCCTCCCATTTCCCGCTGGATGCATTTGGAATTTGAATTCATATTAAACGAAGGAATCAAACACGTAGTTTCTTTTAGCTGTGATTGGGCTCTAGCAAAATTCACACTGTCAGTAGCCATGGCCCAGTTTCCACTGAGGTTTGTAGGAGCAGTAAATGGTTGAGACGTTTTACAATCCAAATTCCTTCACGTAATGGGGTAAACTCCTGCCAATTGCTTTCTGGTATTTGGGTTCTTTTAAAGGTCTGGGCAGTGTTACTGAATGGGCGAAGCTACAGATCTGTTAAAATTGTGGGTTTATCTGTAAGAATTAAATGTTCTCTGATTTCATGGTGCTTCTTTCTTGTATGCGAACAAACTCTCTCTTTCTTATTTGTAGTGGCAGCATGGAACCAGCTTTTCACAGGGGAGACCTGCTGTTCCTAACAAATTTCCATGATGACCCAATCAGAGCTGGTGAAATAGTTGTTTTTAAAGTTGAAGGCAGAGACATTCCAATAGTTCACAGAGTTATCAAAGTACATGAAAAGTAATGCAACTTGGCATTTTTTTGTTTGTAAAGCTCCTTTCCCTCCCCATGGCTTTCAGTGACAGTTTAATTGTGGCTTAGTGTGTGAGAAAGGCAAGTGAGGATAAACAGTGAGAAAAAACTCAGCTGTTCAATGTGATCCACTTCTGTTCCCAGTTCTGTGCCACACTTCTCAAGGGTCTGAGGCCTCTCCCTCAGCAAAGTTGCTCAGGGTTTGAGCAGGTACAGCTGTGCCCAGGAGGAGTCCTGGCAGCAGGAATGAGCAGAATGCACTTCTGTGCTGATGGATGTACAGTTGGGATTTTGGTTATAAGAGCAAATTTTTGATGAAAGTGGAAATTCAGAATCAGGGTGCAGCCTAACAGAGTGTGTGAGCTTTGCTAACTGAAGTTTTCCAAATTTGACTCAGGATAAAAGAAGAGATTTTTCTTACTCTTGTGTCTCTTGGCCACACTGCCTGCAGCAATTCTTGCTGAAAAGCAGCAGAGAGAGGGCTTGGTTTGGCCTTGGTTGCAGATGCCTACTCTGCTAAACAGTCCTTTTAAACCACAGTTCTGCTCCTAGTTCTGCACAGTGGAAAGCTAAGCTGGAGGTGGCAAGCATTGACATACTTGTTTCATGAGCTGAAGGTGTTTATTTCTTGAGTTGTTCTTCCATGCTTTTTTAAAATTTGCAAGAATCATCTATTTAATCTTTTAAATTTTTATTAGCTTTTTATTACCTTTTATTATTTAATCTGTTTTTATGAGAACTCCTAATTTCTTTATATCGGTACTTGAGCAAAATCCACTTGAAGACTGTAAACTTAAAAACTTTATTTGAATTTGTGTTCTGTTGAAGATGCAAATAGACACATAGGGCTTTTGTTGAGGAAGTTTAGTGCCTGGATGGACAATATCCCTTTCATGTCCATTGTGTAATTGCTTACATCAATCGACAATCTAGGAGTGTTGTAAAAAAACATTTCTTGTTAATATCTGTTGATAGATAAAGTCAGTAAAGTGTAATGTTAATGATTTAATGGTGCTTGTTCAATAAGTAGGGCTAAAAGCAAACATTGTTATCTAATCTTATAGCACTTTTCATCCTCATTTGCTCTGTAGATGTTAATTGAGATTTTAAAATTAAGTGCTATTTAGTTTATCACCTCATTGCCTTCTAGAGGAAATGGGAACATCAAATTTCTGACTAAAGGGGATAATAATGAAGTTGATGATAGAGGCTTGTACAAAGAAGGTCAGAACTGGTTAGAGAAGAAAGATGTTGTTGGAAGAGCAAGAGGGTAAGTAAAGCAAAATGTACTTTGTAATTAAATAGAAAAATTAGCCCTTAAATTGATTCTGCTGTTGATAAAAACCAGATCTGATGTATTTGTTAAATTTCTTAAATAGAATTGTAATTAAAAAGAAAACTTGGAAAAGTTGCTTCCATAGTCCTCCCACTGATGTGGAGTGTGGGGAAAAAAGGATATTTAACAAATTGTTCACCTGAAAAGACAAAATTAACCAGCTTCTCCTTGTCATTGCTGGAAATTCCTAGGAAATTGTTTTGGCATTCCACAAGAATTTTATGCAAGGTTTGAGCTTTTGACTTTGTCCCCTTCCCCAGCTGAGCTGAAATCTCTTCAGATTTTCTCAGATAATTTTGATTAAGGAAAACAGATTAATTAACCACGACATACTTCCTATTCAGATCTACATTAGTCCTATGCATAATGATGGGATTGCACTGAAATATTTCAGACTGAGTAATATTAAAATACTTCCGTGTAATATTTGAGGGTTAATTTTACATGCATCTGTTTTATCAATTACAGGTTTTTGCCCTATGTAGGAATGGTAACTATAATAATGAATGACTACCCAAAATTTAAGGTATGTATACTGATATTTTAAATACTTGGATTGCTAAAATAACAAGTACAGACAATAAGAACCTTGCCTCTAAGCATAAACATTAATAAATTTGTGTCTGTGGTTTGGTACCCAATGTAGGATGACCTGGGCTTCCTTGTTTACTGTTGGGCAGTAGAATTTGTTGTTTGTAAAGAGTTGAAAACATGTCATTTATTAGAATTTCATTAGTTAAGTGTAACCAGTTGTGATAAATCTGATCACTTTAAAATCTTCCTGCAATTCTGTAGGACCAGAGCTCTGCAATTGTGAA
The DNA here is from genome assembly GCF_001522545.3 of Parus major. Classification (NCBI taxonomy): domain Eukaryota; kingdom Metazoa; phylum Chordata; class Aves; order Passeriformes; family Paridae; genus Parus; species Parus major. The sequence continues at coordinate 58,100 of NW_015379266.1, read as the reverse complement.
AGGTGTTTGAAAGGGCGCCTTTTGAACAGTTTGTGCTTTCAGAGCTCAGTAGAGAGGAATTGTAACAAGTCTGTGTTCTGTGTTTCTTTGCAGTATGCTCTCCTGGCAGTGATGGGAGCATATGTACTGCTCAAACGGGAATCCTGAACACAAGAACAAAGGGAAATACACAGGGGGAAAAAACCAAATATATTTCAGATGGTTTCGTTTCTGTATACGTTTACAGAACTGTGCAAGCTTTTATCTTGTCTAAATAAACGACACCGAATGAGTGAAGCTGTTGGCTGCTGGCTAATTACAAAATTACATATTTACCACCTTCTACAGACTGCTCTCACCTAGCATGGCACTGGAGGACTGTCAAGCTGGTGCAGCCAAGGGCTCTCTTGCCATGCCACAGTGGGTTTTCTTGACTGGTGCTGCATCTGAACCCACTTTTGCCCTCCTGTTTGTTTTGGGGGTTATTTTTAATTTGTCACTGTCCTTTTTTCTCCACCATACAAGCTGTTTTGATCAGTGCTTATTAGGACACAGAATCTCTGAACAGGTAGTAAGTTCTAGGAGCTTAGTCAGACTTAGGCATAAGTTGGCTGGTTGTGGTTGACATAAATAGCCAAGAAGGGTAGTTTCACTCTGACTTGGTACTGAGCAGTGGGGACTTAGAGCTTTTTCCCTGAATTTGAACCTTGCTCCTTCATGGGGTAAGGAAGAAAGCCCAGATGGCCTGATTTTTAGAGGCCTGGTTTTTAGGGACTGTGTGCATTGCTAGTGTTCAGGCTGTTGACAATTCTACCTTTTGTGTCCTAGCTCTTAAACAAACCTAACAAAAAGGTTTTCTGGGGCTTTAATAACACTTGTAAATTACTGAATGAATAGCACAGTAGTACACTTGAGGGATATTGCCAAGAAGGGGAAACCAGAACTCTTATGCCAGCTTGGAGAATGTGTTATTCTCTCCTATCATATAACACCTGAATAATGTTAAATATAAAATTGATTTTTCATTTAAAAACTTACCTGATAACTGTCTTTTATGAAATTTGGTATTTTTCTCTTATCTTCAAATGTCAGTGTTGCACCTTCAACAAAGCCGAACTTGTTTTCCTTGCTGGCTTTGTTTTTGTAGCTTTGATAAGGAACAGCATGATGCTCTTTTTCCTCTGGAGTTCTTTTTCTTCTATAATCCCTTACCTCTGCAAAAATACTCTATTATACAGTAATGACAGCTTTTCTGTTGTAACAGCTCACGCTCAACAGACAACTGCTGAATTTCTCCAAGTAATATTACTTCTTTTGTGTTCTACTAAGCAGTTTTCATGTCCAACTGTATTATAAAAATCACTTATTTTGTGTCAAATTGTATAGAAATAAAATTAAGTATAATAAACAGTATGGCAGAATAATGTTGGGATCCTTAATGCAGTCTTCCTGGAAGTGTATCATCCCAGTTAAGAAAAAATAATGTGTTTTTTAGAGACAGTGTATGTGGAGTAAGAATTTTTTTCTTTCTCTTGGTATTGCTGAAATGCAGCTTTATGCTGTCCAGCTACCCCAGTGTGACCAGTCAGCTCTGACTTGGAGAGTGCAGTTGGGGCATTTTGCAGCTTGCCAGTGTGACACTGGGATCCAGTCTCAGGAGTGACTCAGAGCTGTGCTGGGGGGGATCAGAGTGGATATTAGGAAGCATTTCCATACCGAGAGAGTGCTCAGACCTGGAGCAGCCTCCTTCGGGAGCATTAGCATTCCAGCAGCACTTGGACAATGCCCTTGAGCTTCTGGGCAGCCTAGAACATTGGGCTGGATGGTCTCTGTAGGCTCTCTGGTCCACAGGCATGTCCATAAATGCTTCCCATTTGAGTTCTCCAATTATTGAACCTCTCCACCACAAAAATCATAAGCCCAAACGTGTGGCTGCCACAGCAGCCTGGCAGATGTTAAATGTGCAGTGAGCAATCACTGTGCTTAAGCTTCAACTTTCCAGGGCTTCCCAAAATGCAGCACAAACAGTATCAACTATCTTGCACTGGGCCTTATTAAATAAATGTTACTATTTCATATTATTCAGCCTCTGTAAAGTTGTGGAGATATTTTCTGAGAAATGTCTTCAGTTCTTCAGGGAATGGTTGCAGCACTGAGTCGATGTTGAGGTTATTTACAGAGCACCTGCCCTGAGTGCAGATTGGAAATGCTGGAGATTAGTCTATTCAGCATCTTCAACATTTACAGAGTATTCCTCCGTGATCATGCCTGTTATTATGTTGGAGATAGGCTTCCACCAGTGTTTGTTCTGTACATACATCCTGGCTGTATCTTAACACCAGGATCCCTTACAAAGAAAACGATGAAAGGCACACCATTCTTAGACTATCCCTTTTTATAGCCATCAAATGTGTGTTGCTGATAGAATGATGATGCTTGTCTAAAATGTAAAGGCACAAGATTAAAGAGTGTTCTCGTGGATATAGCATTTAAAAACCATTAATGTTTTCCTGTCATGGAGCACAGCAGCATTTTACTTTGCCATGGGATGTATGAAATGGGGAAGGGTATTTTAAAACAGCTGTTTCTTGGTGTTCGAACACATTGATGTTATCAGGCTTCTTCTTAAAGGGAAAGATTGTCTTGAGTGAGTTGAGTCACTCACAGTTCATAACATTGTATCTAGTTCCTTTTCTGCTGTGGGGGGGGTCCAGAATAATATTTTCCAATATTATCAAGTTATTATTTTTCTTAGAAGGGCAATAAATTAAGATTAGAATAAATCCTTATGAACAAGTAAATAAATAATAAAGGCATAGTTACATATACAACATATGAGAAAGGTTTATTTGTTTGAATGGTATTTTCAGTAAGAGAGATTTGTGACTCCCGGGCAGCAAGGAACTGAGTAAGAATTCATGTTTGGTTGGGTTTGGTTTTGTTTTCTGAAAATGGACAGTTTCCTGAATTTTTCAATTTCCTGCCTTGATTGCTCCAAACAATTACAAGTTTCTCTGGATGGCAGTATTTTATTTCATCAGCTGTCACTCAGCACAGAGCACATGTCTGTTAGCTGTACTGCAGGCTGCACAGTGAAACTTGAGGCATGAGAATACTATTGTGAATTAAGCAGGAATGCATAATTAATAACCAAAAGAAAAGAATGAATCACATTAATCAGTAAAATAAGGTGAAACAAACTGACTGAACAAGGGAACAATTTGGCTCAATACAGCAGGATACACAATTGACTTCAAAAGGAATTGTACAAGAGTTTGCCTGGATACGATGTTAATTCACGTCTGTGGGTGCTTCCAGTCGGGATAGTTCAGTTCCAGTCATGTGGGGCTAGCTGGAGGAGCCGGGAGGTTCCTTACAGTCAGCTCTGCTCCCTGTGTATCCCACCTCCTACCATAGTTCTCTAGACAGCAAAATCATCACATAAACTGCACCCATTACACGTGGCTTCGTCCCGTCCCTGCTGTTCTCCTGGGTGACAAATGGCACATCAGGACTTCAGATCCCATCACTGCTCACCCACCTTTACTCTAGTGAAACCGCTTTTAGGTGTTCCACCTCAGAGCCTTTCCGGGGATATGCTGTCTCCATCGTGTCCCTGCAGTGCCTCTTCAGGCGGGAATTCTTTTCATCCAATTACCACAAAGTTGGCCAGTTCCAGGTGCCTCAAGGTGCTGCAAAGTTTACAGGGTTCCTGTGCAAGGAAAGCAGAAAGTCCCCGTCACTGTCGCTTGTGACGGGAAATTCAGGTGATACTGGAATTTCAAATAAGCTCTTTACACGAGATTTTCTGTTCCAGTGAGGGACAACGAGACCCTCTGTCCCGAGTGCAGCCGCACCGAAGCCCGCACGGTGCGGTCCCGCAGGGCGGGGTGACCTCGCCCCCTGCAGCTGCCGGGTCCCCTCAGCGGCTGTTGCCGCCCTGAGGAGCTCCCGGTGCCCGGGCGCTGCCGGCAGCACCGCCCCGAGGTGCCCCGGGCCGGCCTCAGCACCGACCCCCGGCGAACGGAGCGGGGGAACACGAACTTGGGGGACGCGCCCGCGTTGCGGAGGTAACGGAGGGAGAGAACGGCCCCCCCGGCCAGGGCAGCGCCGGGGCGGCACCGCCTC